>NW_012267228.1:26793680-26970783 GCF_000151885.1 Dipodomys ordii | reverse complement strand
TGACGTCCGCCCTGTCGGTTCCCTGCCCGGACGGCACTCCGACGCTCGGCCGGGCCCGCGCCCCCGGGGCTGACCCCCGGATCCCAGGTCCTCACCCCACGCCCTCGCTTCGCGGCGCCTCCGACCGGCCGCCTGCGCACCTGCCTGTGTGCGCGCCACCTGTGCTGACCCCCTACCCCGGGTCCTCCGCCCTCGCCGCTCCGGGCCGGCCGCCCCCGCGCCTGCCCCCCCCCCCAGATGGGAGCGCTCTCCCTCCTCCCAGCCCGGCACGTGTCCTCTACCCCGCACGCCTGCCCAGCGTGGTGACTCTGTCCTGGCTTTGGTGCCCCTGCGATCTCCCTCCCACCCACCCACCGGACTACGGACTGCAGGTGCGCGGAGATGGGAGTTGGGGCGTCATTCCTGCAGTTGAAGAAGAGAAGGGAATGGGGTGGGGAGGATGAGAGACCGGGGAGGAGGAACTTCCATGAGCGCGGCCTTCTTTGCCTGCCTGACAGGAGCGACCCGAGCGGCCCCAGCGCTGCAATCCTCCTACTGCCCCCAAACCACTTGTGGCGCGCGCGCGCGCGCGTGTCAGGACATCTGGGCGCTCGCTCGGGCTCCTCCCGCGGGCCCCCTGGCTGGCCCAAGCATCTGGCGGTTCTCGCGCCGCGGTTGCTACCCCCGGAACCAGCCCTTATGGAGGGCATGCCATTATTTGTATCCTGGGAGAGTTAAGTGTAGGGTTGAGACTGGTCAGGTCACTTGTTAAAGAGACGCCCCCCCCCCGCGATGTTATCTTTACCTTGGAAATAGGCAACTAAAAAATCTGGAAGACATAAATATAGTATAAGCTTGAAGTGTGCTGGTCTGGTAAATATACCGTTTATGATGCCCCCTCCCCTGAAATCCCAAAGGCGTGGCTCAGATTAGGGGGAAATAAATCAGGTGACTAACGTTCTGAGCAATTCCTTGAGAAAACTGTGCGCACCCAGCCAGCTAGTATGCAGCCAATAGGAAGTTACAGTGCAACAGAACCATTTTGACAACAGAATACAATTACTTTCTTATTAACAATGATCAAAAATACTTTCTAATTCACCACTCAATATACGCATTTATTTGATGTAACTCAGTGTAACTGAGCTAGGATGATATTCATCTTTCACTCACTGTGGGAGTAATGTACATAAGATTATTATTATTATTATTATGGAGTTTTCTGGCTGTCCAGCTGGTGACATATGTCATAGTCTAGCTTCTTCCAAGTGATAGAGGGAAAGGGGAGCAAATACTGTCTTGCTGACGACATTAACCATAACTGTAAGGAATTCTGAAGCTGGTTACTGCATCTAGAAAAGCAGGATTGCACCATGTTTTAAGAAAGAAAGATGCAGCCCCCAGGGCTTGGCGGCAAGAGAAAAGGGGCCTTCTCTCCCCAACAGACTCTGTAGGCTTCATTTCCCATGGACTATTTGCAAATCTATGCTTTATTCTTTGCCTTCAAGGAGGTTGCACCATGCAACTTGTGGGCTGCTATAGCAGGAGTTATTCTTTGTGGGGAAGTTCCTGGGCTTTGGTCCAGAGCTGCCCTGGGACGTTTGGGGTGGTTTAGAGGAGAGCTATAGTCTCCACCACTATTCCTTCTACACAAGCAGCCCCCTGGTGGCTAACTGTGGCTGAAAAAGCTGGTCACTAGAAAAAGCCTGCCTCAGGTAGGCCAGCAGGGTTTCCAGATCTTTCTAAGAGCCAAGAAGCCTTATGAACAATCTTGTGGTAAGGGGTATATGATGATGCAAATCTGTGTTCCCAAGGTGTATGATAAGCCTGAAAACATGATGAAATTCTCTGATTTTTTTCCTCTTCTTGATATATAACTTAGAGCTATTTTTCCCCTAAAAATCTTTCTTTAAAAGGAAACATAAAAAAAATCAAGTACAAAAACAAATGGTTGTTTTTCTTTGTTCAAATGGCTTTGTCTTTCTGATCTCATTTTGCCTGGAAACTTCTGACATAAAGAGTCAATTAAAGTGCTCAATAAATCACAGTAGCCTTATTCAAACCATTGGTGAGACTGTGGTTGTAACATTGTTATATAACAAGGCCATTGAAACATGAACTGGTTAGATTCATTTGAACAGGTCCTCTGAGGGCAGTGTTCTGGGATGTATGGTGGTAAACGATTAGCAATAGAACACGACAGCTATTTGTCTGGTTTTACACCAGGGGTGGGGGGGGGTAGATGGAGGACTGACAGAAGGTAGGACATATTATTCAAACCTACCCATAGTACAGTCTGACTACGTTGAGAGGAGTCATTAGGGCTGTTTTCAGGACCCACAGTCATCTACTTTAGCCATCTTCATAACCAAAATCTAAACATTTCAACCTGACTGATGACTCCATTCAAAGAAGCAATCCATTCATAGTCATCTCTCCAGCTCTCAGGGAAAGAAAATGAATGGAACACAGAGATGAACAGGACTGAGCTTAGTCTAAAGTGAAACCAGTCTGAACCTGTCTCTGTTTAACATTTTGAGAGGGTTTATTTAATTATGTTTTTGTTTTTAAATATTACGTTTAAATATCACCCTTGTTTACTGAGCTTTTTGGCCACTTGATGGGTTTTAGTAAAACCTTCTGTGTGTAAGGTGCATCCCTTACCTGTAAGCCTTCCTCTTGCTCTATTATGCCCTCAGTGTTACCAGTCTAACCAGACAAATAAAGCTAAAAATTTATGAGGTGACAAAGCTAATTAATAGATGACATGAGGTCTGTGTTTAGGGAGTTAGAGATGTGGAAGAGACAGCTCTAAGATGTGAACATAAGATGGCACTTTAACATGTCCTTATTAAGGACTGAAAGGAGTGCAGGGACTGAAACCATTGGTATTTTTTCATTTATTCAACACTTCTCAAGATAGTTGTACAGCCATATGAGATAGCCTGGAGATTCCTAATCTGTGCATTCACTGTTAGTTCCTCATTTTTCCTATGAAAGGCCTAGTGACTATAACAACTGTATGAGCACACAAACTCTGCATCAATTTTCAAAAGAGAGAGATTCTTGAGGAAGATAACAGACTCCAAATTAACTATTTTGAAGGTTGGTACTCTAAAACCAAAGATATAAATTACGTAGTCATTCTTTGTGATCTTAAAGCATTGGTTCCAGGATCTTTCTACAGTGAACCTGTGGTTAAACCTCACGTATAATTTCTTATAGTCTACACATGTCCTCTCATATATTTTAATCTCATCTTTAGCTTACTTGCACTGTAAATGCTATGCTCTAATTGCTAAAGGAATAATAACAAAACAGGAAGCTGTCAGTCTTTAATAGAAATGGAATTTTTCCTCTTGTATCTTCAATCTATGGTGGGTTGAATCTACAGAGGCAGGGCCGGAGGATGTAGAGGGCCAAAAGAGCTCAGGAACAACAGAAGAGTCCAGTGAGACTTTCTGCATGGAACATTTGGAAGAAGCCAGAGAGAGGGAATGTAAAGACAGCTATATGATTTGTTGGTCCTAATACAACATGAAACTGTGAGGCCTGATATGAAAAATATCAGGAAAAAAAGGGAACTACCTTCTTCTGTCTTTGGAATTGCCATGACATCTTTTATGTGCTATTTAGTCTCATTCTGAGTAAAGAAAAATACATGTTTTAAATTACTAGCACAAAATTTACCATTCCTTTTTATATTGTGAAATCTAGTTTTAACTGCAAACATATAAACCCTTTCACTTATGTACAAAATCAATGAAATTACAGTTTGTATTTTGTAGCTTATGTATGCCTATGTGTTTTGTCCTTACCAGAACAGTGGAACATGGAACAAAACTGTTTTTGTTTCACTTCTTAATGTGTGCCAGTTCTGTGTGCCAAAACTCTGCCTTTGGCCCACTGATGTGTGAGAGAGAACTGAAAGGAAAAGGAACTGGGAGCTGTCTTATCTTTCCCCTTCCTTATAGGTCATCATTTTCAGAGTAAGTGGTTAACAAATACAGTGAAGCAATGGTTGTGCAAAAGGGAATGAAGAACTTCCTCAATTGTCCTCCTTCTGGGTTCAAAGCTAATTCAGGGTAGAATGGAAAGCAAGGCCTTGGAGGGTTGGCAGGGTCCCTCTTTCCCAGTTGCTGATGGAATATGCCTAACTCATAATGACTTGGCTTTGCTCAAGTCTCACCCACTGGAGTGCCTCCAGATTTCTATGTTTGTAGGACATCAAGAATGTTATGTGTGTTTGTGGGCATGCATGTCGTGTATGTTTCTTATGTTCATACAAATGTTCCATTGTCTCATCAGACTTTATCTATAAAATGCAAATTCTAAGATAAAATTGGTCCAGTATGCAAAAGTCAGAGTCATGAAGCAGGTGCATCAGCCAGAAAGTGGCAGTGCATATACCTCTTTCTCTCGCTCCTCAGTTAAGTACTGTTGGGCCCTGGGATAGTGAGAAGGGTAGGTAGAGAATATCACTGCATAGAAAAATCACATTCTTTTCCCTTGTTTTCCCACTGGACATAGAAAGCTCCAATATGCTTGGGCAGGAACTAGTAATCTCTAAGCTGAAAGAAGCCCTGGTTCCCTAATTACCATGTAGTAGAGAAGTAGGGTTCTCCAACTGAACTGTTGCAGAGATGGAATAAACAACACCTTTTGTGCTAAGTCACTGAAAAGCGAGAGTTTATGCATTGCATTCCCAGTAGTGTTATCTTAATATACCTGTCATCAGGCCAAGTTCCGTCACAGTATAAATCATCTTTCTCTAAATAGATACCGTTAAAATAATGAAATAGACCTAGGTGCATCAGCCCAGACACAGATCCAAAACAAAATGTGTTAAAGTTCACAGTGAACATTTTTAAGTTGATTTGTAATTTACATATGGTAATATGGTTAAATCCTATGTAATTCCATTTGATAAATTATATACTTTTTGCCACTATGCAATTACTACCCAGAGTAAGATAAAAAATATTCCCAGCATTGTAGAAATGTATCATTTCTCTCTCAAGAGCCATATCTCCCCTTTTTAGAGGTAAACACTATTTTGAATTCTATCCTCACTGCTAACTTTATGTGACTGGAATCATAGCACATATTCTTTCTTGAATTTGACTTTTCTTTCACTCGATGTAGTGGTTTCTGAGATAAATCCACATTATTGTGGGGTTGTTCTTTTTAAAATTTCAGTTTGATAGTCCACTGTATACCAATGTGTCAATTTGTTTATTCTCCACTGCATGGGCATTTGGTGTTTCCAGCTTGGGAATGGAAACAAATCAAGCAGCTTATGAACATTATTGAACAGTTTCTTCTTAGATACTTGTATCTCTTGGACATCTGCTTAGGAGTGGAACTGCTGGCCATTTATCAACTTAAATATTGAATAACCTATAGCTAGTATAAAATAATTGAATAAGTAATTGATGATTCTATATAATAATTCTATAACAGTCCTATTGAAGTGCTAGGATAATTATAACTAAAAGATGATCAATTAGTTCTTGGTGACTGTAGCTCATTCTTACAGTTATCATAAATAAAATATTCAAGATTGCATGAAGTCTTATTAGAGTATTATCCAGCATTATCCCAATGATAAATTTTCAATACTAGTATTTCTTTATGTAGCAATTTGTTATAGGGTCTACTTGCAGCTGTCATAAACTAATATACATGCTGAAAAAGGCAATGTAAGCCAGACACCAAGTGGCTCATTCCTATAATTCTAGGTACTCAGGTGGCTGAGAACTGAGGATTAGTGTTCAAAGCCAGCCCAGGCTGGAAAATTCACAGGAGTCTTAATTCTAACCACCATAAAGCTGGGAATGGAGCTATGGATCAAGTGGTAAAGCATTAGCCTTGAAAAAAACCATCAAAGGAATAATACCTAGGCCCTGAGTTCAAGTCCCAGTCAAGGCACACACACACACACACACACACACACACAAACACACACACACACACACACATGAATGCAAAAGTGAAAATTCTGATTAATTAAATGTATGTAGAGCATCCAGAAAAAGGCAAATGAGGAAAATGGTGGCAAGAATACCAAAACATTTTTAAAAATTAAACCTTAAGCCATTTGGATAATAAACAAGATGAATCAAGTAATTGCTAACTGGACTGTAATAACATATTCATTTTGAGGACACAAAAGTACACTGTGTTGCTAAATTTCCCATCACAGATAAGCTCTAGTTGTTCAAGACATACCTTTCCAAAACATGTCAATTAAATGGTTTTTTTTTTTAAATCACATTCACGTCCATCTACTATGGTTTGGATATGGTTTGTACTTCAGCCATTTGTGTGTTGAAAGGTTAGTCTCCCAGAGTGGTGGCATTATGAGGTGATGGGCCCTTTAAGGAAAAGAGATAACTTAGTGGGAGGCAAATAGACCATTGGGGGGGGGGAAGGGGAAGGGGGACACACCTTTGGGAAAGATTCATGTAGTTACTAAAGTATTCTGTCATCAACAAGTTATTATAGGTATTGGAAGAGCAGGATTGTCACTGCAGTCTTGGAAACTCTGCTTACTTTCAATCCTCCGTGTGGGCTCTCTCTCTCTCTCTCCCATATTCTCCCACCCTGGTAACACCTGTCATGATGTGATGAACCTAGCTTACCACTTCAGAGGCTGAATCAAGGAAGCTGTCCAATCCTAGACTTTCACCATCCTCAAACACCAGTTAAATATGGATCTTTACTTGGCAAACCATTCAGCCTTGAGTATTTTGCTATAGCAGTGGAAAAATAAACACATCAAAAATGGAAGTGCAATTTTTAAAATTTTAATGGAGATATGCATACATAACATATATAAGATGACCTGAATGAGTCATATTTGGAACAATAGTCCTAAGTTCTGATTTAGCTGTTTTTGCCATTTTGAGTGAAATCTCAATTTGAGGACAAATATAGGTCTTATGAAATCTCCTATTTTCCTTTATTATAGTTTTCTTTTACAATAAAACTCATCTCACCCTCAGTTAATAAAGTATTATGAGAACTATTAGTCATAGGGTTCTTTCAACAGCTGCCAAACATATTTTGAATATCCATATATGATACATTTGGAGAAAAATGAATCTCAAGCTAGTACAAGAAAAGTCTGTTTCCATTTTAGTAGACTCAGAGCAAAAAATGTCCATTGTATTTCTGATAGATAATGTCTGATTAAGGTTTGGATTCCAAGTTTATGTCTTTTCTTTTTAAAGCTTAGTTAGCTTCTCCAAGCCTCAACTGATTCCATGTGAAAATTGAGCAACTAATCACATCTACTTGATAGGGAGAAAGGGGTGAGCAATTTATGACAGTGGTGAGTAGTATGGTACACCCTGTCTGGCACACAGTAGGTTGGTAATGAATGTGAGCCACCATTATTATTTTGGGGAAAAAGTAATATGTGGTCCTCAAAAGCTTAGAAAAATGGCAAAGGGGAAATTTTTGTATTGAAAGACAATAGTTTTCTTTATCTAATTACAAAAAATATTTATAAATTTCTGCATAGTACAACTACCTACTACCGTGGCATGGACTTGTATTATTGAACAAGACATTAAGTTTCTGAAAATGAGAAGCACTCCCATCATTGGGAAAGATGAGCACAAATCCAAATACATTTTTGAGTCCAGACTTGTGGAAATAATAGCTTCTGGACCAGGACTCCTTTTGCAATCTATGACTTTTAACTTTTAGCAGTGATCTTTTAGAGGAAATGACTCAGTTCTTAGAAAGATATTTTTATGAATATTCTCTCCTAACTGTACTGAACTCTTAAGTTGGAGAGCCTTTCTCCAATGTCAAATTCTAAAGTGGCTGAAATTTTTTTCTTCCAAATATAAAAGTAAAAGGAATCATCCAGAACTCTTCAAATTCTGGATTTGAAGTTAATCTGATCTGAGCCAAACTTGTGATCATATGCGTGCTCTTGACTAGGTTATTTATTCCCTGGTCCCCTTGGGTCACATAAAAAAGTGCAAGGGATAGCACTAAAGAATCAATAAATCCATTTCTTACATTCTAGAGACTTGTGCAATTCTAGCCTCTCAGCCATCAGACAAAGATTTGTATTTTATAGAGTGCATTCTGTTCTTTCTTAGCAACACATAACCTTAGGAATTAAATTTATTTTAAAGCATGATCTGCTTTTATTCTTCCCTTGTGGGGTAAAAAAGGAAACGGGCCTAATTTCCATTCATTGGGAAGATTTTCTTTTGTCAAATGACAGAGAATTTTCATTTTCTTGATTAGATGAACTATAGATTGAATTTATCCTCACTTTCTTACTTTGTCTTTATTTAACCAATGACCAGAGAGTCTACAAATCAAGTCATAAAATCTTCAGTGATTCCCACTCATTTTTTAACTCATCATGAACTGGAAGTTTCTAAATACAAAGATGGACATTTGTTCAAGATTGTCTTTTTCTTTTTTGCCAGTCCTGGGGCTTGAACCCTGAGCTTGGACCCTGGGCCTGGGAACTGTCCCTGGGCTCCTTTTGCTCAAGGCTAGTACTCTACCACTTGAACCACAGTGCCACTTCTGGCTTTTTCTGGACTAATTGGAGATCATTCTCACAGACTTTCCTGTTCGGGCTGGTTTTGCACCCCTCTCCTTAGATGTCAGTTTCCTGAGTAGCTAGGATTACAAGCATGAGCTACTGGCCCCTAGTGGTTAATTGTCTTTAATCTATTTTTCTCTGACTAGGCAAAAATATTCCTAATTCAAACTGTTGGGCTGATTGAAATAAAACTGTCTTTGCCAGAAGTGTCTCACCCCTGTGGCTGTGTGTCGGGCTTCTCATTTCTGTGTCTAGGCTTTGGTAAGAACTATGAAAGAAAGCTTTGTCACTATTGAGGTTATGAGGAGTATGAACCATAAGAAATGATGTAGAACATAAGAAATGATGTTGAACATTTCTTCATGTGTATTGGCCATTCTTATTTCCTCTCCAGAGAAGTCATATCATTTGTTAACTCCCCTTGGTCTCATCATTTTTTTTTTGTTTTGGAGAAAATCTTCATTGCCTAAGAAATTAACTAAAAGTATGCTTTGGACAAAAGACTCAGATCATGGATGATATGTAGAGGTTGTGAGTTTCCCTTGTCTTCTCACAAGTGTTCTTCCTTTGGAATAAGGATTCCACTAAAGGACTGGTGACAAGTGTAAATAAAGTGCTCCACCAGTGGCAGGCAGGGTCCTAGGGTGCAAGTTCCTTCAGAAAGACTGGTAAGAACTGAATGGCTGGCCCCCTCATCCTCTGTTTCCTTGCTTCTCTGTGCTGTGAGAACTTGGACAGTCATTCCTACTAGAGGACTAACCATTTGACAAGAAAAGAAGCCCAGGGTTGGCTTTTCTTTGCCTCAGTTTTCTCCTTTGTAGCATGAATAGGTCACTTCTGCCTTTCCTTCCTTTGGAAACTTGATCATGATGATCCAATGAGGCAAAATACATGAAAACCATCTCCCAACTATAGGAAATTCGTTAAAAATGGTTTTTATCTGGGGAAACACAAATCTCAAAGAAGCTGCACCCAAATAAAAGTCACAGCTCCTCCAACAAGCCAAAGGCAAGGATTGAGTGGTTTTAGTTTACACCACTTCTGATGTCAGGGCTCAAGGCAGCAGATCGCCACGTGACTGGTGAGCAATTTCCTTCTTACTTTTGAACCTTATTTTAAACCCAAACTCCTCAGTTCTCAAGGTTCCCCTTTTTTCCCCCTTCCCTCTTAACTATTTCTAATTTGAGTTCTGTCAGGAAAATAATTCATCTGAAAGTTGACTTCCAGTGGACTTCAGAGACCATACCTGTGAAAAATGTTGTCACTCACAATTTATATTATGAAAGTGACAAGAGTCATGGCTTTTTATGGTAGTGATGGTCATTGAGAAAATTGCTCTTGTTATTCTGCCAGCACAACATGTTCAATTCTGCCTTGGGGTCTTTGTACATGCTGGGGTCTCCACAGTAGACTATCTTCCCAGATCCTAGCTTGATTCCCTGCATCATTTCAGAGAGGTCTTCAACAGTGAGGTTTTTTTCTTTTTCTGACCATGGCATCCAATAAAACAATCATCTTTCCCTCCCTGTCTGGGTCTCCAAACCTTGTCCTCTCACCAAAAACATAAGCATCATTTGCAAATGTCTTTGATATGAAAATTCTCAGTCCACACTCAAGGCCTGCTGAAGTAGAAACCTGGGAAGATCAGGTGTAGAAATCTTGATTTTAAAAGATCCCCAGGATTCTGATCAAAGCAGAAGTTCAAGAACCATTGTTCTATCCCTTTACTCTGTCCTGCCACATGGTCCTTATTACCACTGCCCATTTCCTTAGTAGAACTCAAGTCCTCTTCTAGAGCTTAAATGTGTTAGAGGAATTTACAGCTCCACTTCAGGTTGTATTCAAGACCACAGATGTGTCCTCTATATTCTGAAGCATTCAGCTTTCAGAAAAGATCTTGTGTGAATAAATGATCTACAGTCAAATAGTAAAACACCATCTGACATCCTGCCAGCTTTCATTGCACACAGATTACTTCTAAATCAGTTGCTTAAACAGAAAATATTTGTGGTTGTTCATTGTTCTGTGGGCTATGTAGGAAGTTCTATCAATTAAGAATGGATACTCTATGATCAGAAATAGAACACAATACAAAGTACAAAGTAACAACTCATTCTCTGGACTTCAGTCCAGGTGATAGGGACAAGATGACAGTAACTGAAATGGGACACAGAGTATGAATTACATCCATAATTTGACTTAACATTCCTGGGTTAGACTTTCTGAAGATGCCACAGGTGGTATGCTATGTCTTAGAACAAGACCCAGAACTCGCCATTCTAGCCTCATCATTATATTTGAATTGTGTTGCAGGGAAAGGCTATAATGCTAAGACAGAGAGATATCATAGGAATCTGGAAAAGGTGTGGTATTTTAATGTTTTATTATTGTGAAAAAATGCTGTACAGAGGGGTTAGAGTCACATGAGCAAGGTAATGAGTACATTTCTTATCAAGCATCCTTGCCACCTCCTTTGTTTTTCCCCTACCATCCCTTCCCTCCCACCTCCTCAAGTACACTCCCCCCCCCACCAAATTGTTTTCAACATAGTGTCTTGAACATTTCATTGTTGCAATGGGTCAACCTATATTCCTATTTAAACATTTTGTTTTTTCCCTTCCCCTCCCCAAATTATACCAACATCAAATACAGTGAAAACAGGGATTATACCATGGGGCAGGGACATACAAAGCAACAAAAAAATCACATGGTACCTTATAAATACGTTAGAAACCATCTCAAGAAAGAAAAAACCACTTGTGTCTTTATCTTGGGGTTCATTTCACTTAGAAATGCAAATCAAAACAACATTGAGATACCACCTCACTCTAGTTAGACTGGCTCTAATCAAGAAATCTAATAACAACAGATGCTGGAGGAGATGTGGCCAAAAGGGAATCCTACTGCATTGTTGGTGGGAGTGTAAACTTGTTCAACCCCTTTGGAAAGCAGTATGGAGGTTCCTCAAAATACTCCACATAGAGCTCCCCTATGACCCAGCAATCCCACTTTTGGGCATTTATCAAAATGATCACAACAAGACCATACTAAAGCTACCAGCACAACTATGTTTATTGCAGCATTATTTACCATAGCTAAGATATGGAATCAGCCCAGATGCCCCTCAGTAGAGGAATGGATCAAGAAAATGTGACATATATATTTATATAGATAGATAGATAGATATAGATATGTGTATATGTATATGTATGTGTATAATGGAATTCTATGCCTCCATCAGAAAGAATGACATTGCCCCATTTGTTAGGAAAAGGTGTCGTACTAACACTTCCTTAAAGCAGATTTTGTTTTGTTTTATGCCTTCTCAGGATCTTGAATGTACTAATCTGTTTTACAAATTTTGAAGTGGGAAATGCTTTAGAATTAGTGACTCCAAACCTTGGATCAGGAAGTCCCTTTTGGTACCACAATCATCTGTCTAAAGGGACTAGTGATTTTGACAAACACTTCCAAACTCATATTTATAGGCATCTAACATGTCTCCTTGAACAGCCAGATAGTAACTCTCCATCTGTTCATTAGCCTTTGCTACAGGGTGAATGACCCCCAAATTAGCAGCACAAACAAATATTGTTTTATTATTGTTCATGGCTCTGTGGGTTAGCTGAACCATTCCTGAATTGAAGAGCAGATAATCTGGTCATTTTGCTTGCGTGTTTGTGATTTTCAGGCTGGTCAGGGCAGGACCTTCAGCTGAGATAGATCAGTCTGTTCCTCATGAACTCTTATCCTACCCGAGGTTTCTTTACACTGTAATCTCAAAATCCAAAGAGAGCAGCAGAGCAGGCCTCAACTCACAAGAAATCTTCATGCCTTTGCTTATGTCACATTTGATACTGGCCAAAGCAAGTCAGTGTCAAATCTAGGTTCAAGGTGCGGCGGGGGGGGGGGGGCGGGAAATTAGGCATTAGAGGAGAATCTGTAATAGCATATTGCTAGGATATATGAAGAGGTACAAACCATACATCTATTGTGAGAAGGTTGAATGAGAACAATCATGTATTAGTTTACTTGGTGCTGTTGTTACAAAACTCTTTTATAAAGAAAAGAAGTTTGTTTAGCTCACAGTTCTGGAGATCAAGCGCATGAATCAGGCTCTGATTGGCTCTGGCAATGCCTCATGCACATGGCAAAACAACAATGATGAGTATGTATACCGAAGATACAGGGTGAGACAGAAAGGGAGAGAGATTGAAGAGAGGTGCCAGGCTCTTTTAAAGCAACCTGCTCTTACTCCCTTGAAGAAAATATTACTTCCTCCTAAAGACCTAACCATCTCTCACTAGGACCTACCTGTGAAGGATTCTCTCATTTCCCAATGGAAGATCTGTCTTTCAGTACATGAACTTTTGGGGATGAATCACACTTGAACCATATCACGTCTCTTTTATTTCCCTCCTGGAACGGAGCTATTCTTTATCCAGCCTCAAGGACTCAGCACCATATAAAAATTTTTGTGCCAAGACTTGTCAACGTTTCCCCCACAGTACCTCAGAGACTACTGTGAACAATCAAGAGCAAAGGCCATTGTATATTGAAAGGCTATTGTGGAATTGCAGAGTGGCCTTGGCCAAGCTATGGCCCCTTATTTACAAGTTACAGCTTACCATCATTGTACCACATGCACAGGAAAATGACTGGGGCTAAATATTTGTGCAAAGAATGATGATGGAACAATCTTATCCAGAAAAGGAGGGAGACATGCTTGGATGGTTTCAGGACTGTTGATGGTAATGTAGCTTGAGTGCTCAGCTTTGTGTGTGTGTATTGTACTGGGGGTTGGGGCACAAGGCTGAACAATAGCTTTCCCATTGAGCCACCCCAATAGTCTCTGTTCATGTTTATTTTCAAGGTGGAGTCTTCCTTTATACATGGTCCAGTCTGGACACTATGGGTGCTTCCTTTTTTCATTGGAATAACAGTTCAGTCATTGATTGGAATGGAGGTTAGGCTGGCCTCTCCAATCTGGCTCCCAAGTAGCTAGGATTATCAGAAAAGCTGAGCCACCACTCTAATTCAACACTCAGCTTTTATCTAACTATTATCTGTGATGATGCTGAGAACAGTGTAGTAAATCAGATGTCAGGCTCTGAGATTTTTTTTTGCCACTCCTGGGGCTTGAACTCAGGGCCTGGGCTCTGTCCCTGAACCATTCTGGGTTCAAGACTAGCTCTCTACCACTTAGTCACAGAGCTACTTATGGCTTTTTCTGAACAGTGTTTTGGAGATAAGAGTCTCATGGACTTTCTTGCCTGGACTGGCTTTGAACCTTGATCTTAAGATCTCAGCCTCCAGTCATGAGCCACTGGTGCCTGACTTCTGAGAAGATTTTGATGGAAAAATAGATGAAGTTCTTTCTTTGTGAAATTGAGCCAACTAAGATGCAAAGCCATTTAAATGCATACACATACACATAGAAGGAAGAAATGCTGGGTACCAGTGGCTCTAGTTTATAATCCTAGCTACTCAGGATGCTGAGATTTGAGGACTGAGGTTCAGAGCCATCCAGGATAGACAAAGTCTGAACTCTTATCTCCAATTACCCAGCAAAAAGACAGGATCTAGAACCATGACTCAGGAGTTAGGGTGCCAGCTGTGAGCAAAAGAGCTGAATGATAGCAAGAGGCTCTGAGTTCAAGTTTTGGTATAAGCAAAAAAAACTAGAGCACAATTGAATGTGTCCTGAAAAAGAAGAAATGGAAGGGTTCAATAATTGCAAAAATAATAACTTGCCTGATTCTGAAGCCCTATCAATGTGTCCTGTTTCTTTCCTTTTGCTTAAAAAAAAAACTTACTGCTGGATTTGAACAAAAAATAGTTTATAAGCGCATCTGTTTTAAATTATCATCTTGTTTTAAAGGCTGTGCTCCATAAACAATAAAAAGCAGAACAGCACAAACTTTCACAAGTTAAAGAGCATGTGTGACCACCAGCTTATGCAGTATTGGGGACAAATTAGGAAACAGAAAAACAAATTTTATGGTGTCTGGTGATACTATAGCCTGATTTGACAGTAAGCTAAGGTTAGGAGTAAGGAATAAACTGATTTGGAGGGACTAATGATTCACTGTGATGGAATTGTTCAAGCACTTGTAATTCTTAATGACATATGAAACAGAAAGGAACAAATATCTCCTCTTTTCTCTCCTGTCCATCATGAGTTCCTTGCTGTTTTCTCATCTTTGGGTAGGATCATGGTTGCATACATAAAAGTTCAGACAGCTTGAGTCATTTAGTTGGTATTTATATCTCAAATAAAATTCTAGGCTCAGAGCACTATTGGCATTCTGGCTAGGCAATTCTTGGTCATAAGGGGCCACTTTTGCTGTAGGGAGTCAAGAACCCCCTTACCTCTAACCACTAGATGCCATTAGAACATATAGCCAACCTTCCTCTCATTCTCCAAGCTCCAAATTTGCCATATGTCCCCTCAGGGGCAAAGTCATCCTCAATTGAGCATTTCTGTTCTAACTTCCACTGCCAGAAAATAAATTTTTTGTTGCTGTTTGATTTCTAGCATTAAGAAACTGATGATTGGCATGTTTTAGCACTGCATAAAGAGAAACGTGAAGCTTCCTAATAGCATAGCATTTCATCCAGCTCTATCCTAAAACAATATCTAATTAAATTAGAATTTTAATGCTTTCAGACTCAAGGAAAAGGACGTTTCAATATACTTCTCACAAAATGTCCAATAGACACAAAGTTGCTAATTGATAAGTTAATTTTTACAAATGCAGTTGCAAAGAAAAAAAAGCCAACACTTTCACTAATTACAAACCTGCCATAGTTCTCTTGTTTGAAAATGAGTCCCCTAATCATGTAACAAAGGAAACTACTTGCCTAGGAAATGCACAGTAGCCCTAGACTATCTCTGAATATCTTATAACAACATTTCCTTTCTTAGATGCCTCTGCATACAGAGCCTGGTTATATAATTTGTAACTCTATACCTTGTCCTGCTTCACTCACAGGATGTTCGATTACTCCCTAGCAATATAAAACAATCCATCTTTTTATAGAATATATCAGCACCTAAATAATGTAATCACGTTGAAAGAACCTTATAAAGGTCTGTTTTCTCAGGTTGTAGATAAAGTAAAGTTATGCATACTTACTGCTTTTGCCAACATCATAAAATATGAGAACTAAAAGGACCAAATTTACCCAGTGGACACTGGCTGCACCATGATGATAAATTAGCAAAGAATTGTTAATGTGCCTACGTGGCCAATGACTAGTTAGCCAGATGTTGACCTCAGTCAGTGGAGCATGCACAGGTTGTTAGGAATGACACATGAAAAGCCTTTCTGGCTCTGGCTTAGCCCTGTCTAAAGAGACTTATTGACAATGGGATATAAATGTAAATCAGACTGTCTATCAAATGTATCCTATGCATTATTAAATAGATTCTTGCTAATATATTGCCACCTAGTGAACAAAGGTATGGAACAAAGTCCAGATACAAAAAGAGATCTTTTCTTTTTTGCAGTTTCTATTCAATTCTTCCCTATTTGAAGCACCTTCCCATCAATCATTGAGAGTTATACCTTTGTCAATAACAAATAAAAAATAGGGCTTGTAGAGTATGCATGTACAAATATATTCAGTTGGTCAAATAATGAACTACAATGTGATTATACCTTCTAGTCTTTCTCCAAGTTGCCACTTAAAATAAGTGTAATTTGTGCTGAAATGCAAATGCTAGTTAAATAGATGAGTTGAATCTTACTACAACAGATGAAAGCTAACACAGGAGGCTAAATATAGATAGTTTTATTTCTCTGGAACCTAAAGGTAAGAAAATAAGTAGGGTCTTACACCCTGACACCCTAAAGCCAAATCCTGCACCAAGTCTTGCATGTTCTCCAGTGGTCTGCTCACTCTTGCTGTAAATACATTTACAACATAAATACACTGCTTGCCAAGTTGGTTCATATACCTTTGTGGAGCTAAACAGCAATCTGAGAGCTGGTTGGTGTTGGAAGAAGACCTATGAAGTGGTAGGTAGCAAAGGGTGTGCTGTTGGGAATTATAAAATAATGTTGTTGTCGTTCTGGTAGCAAAGACCAAAAAACCCAAGGCAATCACCTGGTTATATTATGTCACAGCATCCTAACAGGGGAGCAAGTGGGAATCAGAATCAGAGAATATGGATTGGAGGATCCTCAAAGTCTACTCTAGGCTTCCTTCTGGTTTCTCAGTGCTTCTTCTGTAGGTCTGCTAAGTGGTCTGTTTGCAGATGCTTTCAAACCCATGAAGGATAGTAATGTGTTGTATTCTCACTCATCTAGTTAACTGAGAAAAAAAAAAAAGCTAAGAACAGAGCCCTTAGCACAGGATAATAAACATCCACTCTAGGCGGCCCTGTCCTTTACCAACTCAACATGCTTTTAGTATTTCCTGGTGTGTCTCATTAGTTTAATAATTCAACCATTTCTGCAGATTACCAGTCTGGCAATCATGAGACTAATGGAAACGAAGTCCACCCCCACGTATTTATATTCAGGGGCCTATGCTGACTTGAAAGTTTCGCCACCATCTTTCCCCACAAATCTTTCATAATCCCTTTGGAACACATTGAGGAAATGTTGTTTAGATTGGCTAAGACTGTAATTCAAAAGGACCCATGTCCTTATCCTATCTAAATTCAAAATGAATTGATTGCATGATGACAGCACAGTTAAATTTTATCTAAAAGCTCATAGTCACATGCTCTGTATTTTAGGAAATTTTTTAAAAAATAAAAATGGACTGGAATGATAAAGCATCCTAGCTGAGATCCCTCATCCTCTGACTATGTCATTTATAGAAAGCAATGGTAGGTTAAGGGTTCTCAATATGTGATTCCCAAAGGCAGCAGCATCCTGTCACCTGTGAACCTATTAGGAATGTGGGGTCATGAACCCATTCAAGTCCTCCTTACAGACTTAATATCTCTGGGGGAGAGACTCAACAATCTATCTTATAATAAACCTTGCAGTTGATTTTTGGACACATTGAGATTCAACAAACACTGCGCTAGAGGAAGAAAGAGGACTGGATTGTAATGTGAGGTAATAATGCAAGTAATAGTCATTTCAATAGATAACCAGTGGGGGCATTTCACAGTGCACTTATACCTTGTGCTAAGTATACTGTATTGTCACTAGAACCCCAAAAGTACTGCTATTACTGTGTTCTAGATAGGAAAATAAAGTTGAGGAAAATTTAGCAATTTTCCTAGCATCAGCCAAAATTTGCAGAGTTGTTATAATGAATCAAGTCTAGGGGGTAACATGCATACATACACACACACATATACACCACACACTCAAACATACTTTCTTTACTATTATGATAGGCTGCCTTGTAGAATCAAGGAAAAGAGACCTCTCAACTTGGAAGTAGGAGTATAATGTCTCAAGTTGTAGAGTGAAAAACAAAAGGATAGTGCCCAGGCCTGGAGTTCTAGCACCTACACACACACACACACACACACACACACACACACACACACACACTCCTCTAAACTCACATTTCTTGTTTATGTTTATAAAATTTCCTCTGTACTGAGGATCATGCCAGGAAACAGAGACTTTTGGTCACTTTCTCCCTGACCAACCCTCAGCCCCAACCACTTCTCCCAATCTCCTCATGGCTCTAGAAAAAAAATGCCCAGGTTAATTTGAGACTGTTTTTGTTTCATGTGAATGTAAATTTATTATTCATTCGCTATCTAGAAACATGGGGCCCATTGGCCATCTGTGCTGGTCCTTAGACTGTCAGTTCTATTCTCATGCTGACTCTGTTTATCTGCAAAATCTCAGACCTCTCTGGAACCTACTCAATCAGAATCCCTGTTATCATCAGGTCCTCTAGAGTATTCTATGTGCACTGAAATTTGAGAAGAATTAGTTAGCTAAACCAATCTCCTATCTTACCTGTAGACCAAGGGAAATGAGCGATCCACCTAAAGTCACAGGTCTAGTCAAAGTGGAACTGGCCTTAAATTGAACATGCTAGATATGGCTTTTTCTATGTCCCCCAGCCTTTGACTATATGTCACAAAATTATTCTGGCTAAAATTATTGGGAGATTCACATATACTGGACATAATATTAGCCACTTCATGCGGATTATCTCAGTGACTTTTGTATATCTTATGAATTCAGCGTCATTATGTCTGTACACATGGTATGAATTCAGTCCATTTTCTCATTGGGAAACTGAGATCCAAACTGGTTTGTGCCTGTCTGAAATTATGAACTTTGAAATAGTGTATCAGGGATCAAAACACATGTGGTCTAACTTTGAAATCAGCCTGTAACTACTTGCCTACTTGTACCCCTTTATATTTTTCAATGACTACAAAAATTTCCTATCAGCCTGCTCCTATTTGTACATGTCAGTCCAGACATCAGTTCATCCATCTATCCATACATCCACCTAGCCATCTGCTTTTTGTTAGGAGGGAGAGGTATGCAACATGTAATCATTCTAATTGTTATCTTTTTTCTTTTATTATTCACAGTAATAGTATTTTCCCCACAGATGTTTAGAAAAGGAATAGAAAAATCCCTTGTCTTCTGTTCATCTTCTTTTTCAGCTCCACTCCCTGGCCCTCCAAGTCTTGTTCCTCGACCTTTCTCCTGTTGTTCCAGGAATCCAGGTTGATGATATCTGCCTCCAGAGTAGGAAGGTTAAGAAGACTATTAATTTCCCTTCTTGGAAACACTCAAAAGATAAAGGGGGGGAGTAGTTAGGAACAGTTATGAGAGAGTCATACCTTACATGAAATAATTGTTTTTGTGTGCTTCTTGAGAACCCAGCATGGAAGCAGAAACCTCACATTCCAATCAGTGTAACACCTGGAATGCAACCCAAGGGTAAATTGGAAATAGCCTTGGTTATGCTCCAGTATAATTACAAAATTCCCACTTCTTTGTAGCACCTTTGAAAAGGTGAACACATATTTCAGATTAAAATAATTTTCCTTAAAATAACCCAATAATCAACCCAATAAGCTAAATAATATATGAAAAAACCCAGGTCTTATGAAAAAACCCAAATTTTAATTAACCGTTAACAACTATGAGAGTAATATTCCATTTTCACAGAAATCAAATTTTATACAACTTTTCAGTAGTTAGTTAGAGTATAATAATGAGATACATATACTTTGGCTTGGGTCAGTGTGAGGATAGACCATTAATACTTTAGAAGTTATTATGTGAATCAGAGGTATTTTCCATAAGGTGCATATGTGTGATTGCATGTATATTTGTGTACATAAGTTTTGTATGTACAAGTCTTTCACTCTGAATATCTTCTATTAGGATCTAAGAGCCTTGCTTTATTTGTGGTTTAATTTCCCTTCATATGATAATGTATTTTCATAAATACCTTCAACGATTTATAACACTTATACACTCAAATCTTAATAAATATTTTGCTGGAGTAAATATCACACCTTAGCTACAATATATTTGGAATTTCTGTGTGGACCGTACTTAATGGGAAATGGAAAAGATTTGCGGGTTTTGTGGGACTATAATTTTCAATCTCCTAATTTTATGATCTTTAAGGAATGGCTATAATGCCATAGAGTTCTGTGATTTTATTTCTTTAGTTTTAAAAAAAACGAACCCCAAGTGAATGAATTGTGATTGAGCCATGGAACCCAGTTGCTTGCATATGTAATAGGGATTCTAAATTGTCACATAAACACAGCTGCACTTTTTCAGTCTGAAGGCCTGGAAAAGCATGCTGACTGATGGATGGGGGTATTTGAAGCTCTCAATTGAAGTGCTTTATTATGAGCTGCCATAGACAATCACACCGCCTTATTTAAATCTCTGGGCAACCAGAGTGAGTCAAGCTTCTTATCTATACCCAAATCTGAACAAGCAGGTTTAGCTCCAATCTTAAAAGTAGACAAATTGTACTTCATGACATGTCATTGGCTGCTACCTTTATGAAGTTACCAGAAGGTTAATAGTTTAAGAACGGTTTATACTTGAATCATCTCATAGTAAACATCATTTCAAAAGTTATACAAAGAAATACAAATCATTCTTTCTTATAGGGCCAAAAGCCTCATCCAGGAAAACAAATGAAAATAGTTATAGTTCTACTTATTTATGTACACACAGACACACATAGACACAGACACAAATACACTTCCTAGACACTCCCTACCTGAATTTTAGTTTAAAAAACAGCAAGGTAATATGAATTTAAAAGTATTATTTTTGCTAAATCCTAATCACCCATATGGGAGGAGAAAGATATTTTAAAGACACTTGTTTCTAAATTTTATTATTTAAATTAACATGAAATACATTTTATGATTTTTAAAGTGATTTCCAAAACATATATGTTCAATGGTATCTTTTAAATATACTTAATAACATTTAAGAGGTGTTTAAGAGAATTAACTAGTCACTGAGAGAAAACAGACGCATTTTGTGCCTCTGGGCTTTTGAACTGTTGAATTGCAATGGAACCAATCAGGAAAATTTTACATACTAAATGAAATGGAAAACATTACTGTACCCTAATAGTATTTCAATTAATTCAATAGACATTTGGAATTAGAATGAATGTTTTCACTAGGGCATGGCTTTTTTCCTAAGGCTAACTGGATTTAGGAAAGGACTAGTGACTAAAGCCAGGACTCAGTAACTTGCACAATAAATAATCTACTTTTTGGTGAAACTCCAGGAAATTACAAGTCCAAGTTCTTTTCCTATAGGTAAAAAATACTGCTATGGATTATCTTCTTCCATTATCACTTCAAAAAAATGTAACCTACGTTACTCAAACAAGACTACCACAACAGGATAGGCAGCCTGTCCCTTTATCTCAACTGTCTCAAAAAATGAGATTTGGGAAGGTGATCATGATTGGCGGAGAATTCCTCACTATTCTCCTTACCATCAGAAGTGTTTGTAATGGAGAAGCAATTATTTTATTTGACTTAATTTGTATTTGTTTCCTTCAAAGAAGCAATCTTTGCATCTAACATTTTTCAGACCATGGAGGTAATTCAAATACATTTCACCATTCTATTAATAGTTGGTTTTCCACAAAATGCATGCATCAAATATATAAGTAGCAGCTTTTGTTTTCCTGGTACTCCCAATTTCTAGTCTTCCATGACATCAGAGCCTAGCATAGGAAGTGAGATCAAGGAGTGATCAGTAACTGTCTGAGAAATCCACAGGCATCCCTGCTATAATTTTTTATCCCCCCCATGTCCAACCCAACCCTGGGTCCAGATATCTGTCAAAATGTATAGCTGTCTTCATCTTCCTCCACCCATCTAACTACACTATTGTAGTATTTCCTATCAGTGGTTTCTTTCATTTTAGTTACCCTTAGCCAAGCTTGATGTGAAAATATCAAATAGAAAGTTCCAGAGATAAATAGCACATGCCTTTTAATATATCATTCTAAGTAACATGATGAACGCTTTCAGCACCCTTTCTTCCTTGCATATGAAACATTCCTTTGTCCAGTAGAGTCACACTCTCCCATGATGGTCACAGTGTCACTGTACTTGTGCTCAAGTTACCTTTTCTTACTTCATAACGATCTCAAAGTGCCATGGCTGTGATGCTGGCTTGCAGGTAGGGAGCATCTGGTCTGCGTGCTACATGCTATATAAGATTCACAAAAGCATTTGGTACATGATAGGATAGACCTGTAACTTCTTGTATGCTTTAGGTCAACTGCCCACAGCCATCTGCTTAGATGAATACTTTTGTATGGCTTGCTAATTATATTATAAACCCCCAAATGACCTTTAGTAGAAAAAAAAGATGCCCTATTCCATGATTATACTTTTGTGTTTTATGTTGCTTTAAATCTTTTGCTGTGCCTAAATAAGTTAGACTTTATCATAGTTATGGTGTATCAAAAAAACCCCATAGTGTAAGTAGGGAATGGCAGTAACTGAGGAGTCAGGCATTTGCTGGAGTTAGGGATGGTAGAACCCATTTCCTGTAGATAACTGGGACTACTGTACTAATTGGTCTTGCCATAGCACCTCCTTTCCCATTTAAAACTTGCTTTGTATTACTTTTAGGAGAAAGGCCCACATCCTTGACATCATCCATAAGCCTCCTCGCCCTGGCTTCATTTTACATTTTCAGTCTTGCTATCTGAGCTCCCAGTTTATATCCCACCTCTATAAGGTTCACTTCTGGGATCTTTCAAGCCTCTCTCTCTGCACCTCTGCTTACAGAAAAATTTCCCATCATTCTTCTAAAGAACCACTGACTTCCCTACCCAGTACTTAACACAGCCTGTCTCTCCCACTGAACTGTAAGCCCCAAGAAACAAAGCATTATGAATATTCCAATACTGTTAGGCCTCAATGTCCAATATGCTGCCTGGTAACAAATGCTTGCAGAACGAATAAATGCCATTTCAATAGCCAGAGTCGAGTTGACAGTGACTGAGGTTAAACAAAGCAGAAAGAGAGAGGGAGAAAGACAGGAGAGTTTAAAAACACACAAAATCACAAAATAATATTTTTGTTTACTTCATATAATAGCCATAAACTCATGGGATTAATCAAAACATTTTTTCCCAGTCCTGGGGTTTGAACTCAGGGCCTGAGCACTGTCCCTGAGCTTCTTTGTGCTCAAGGCTAGCGTTCTACCACTTGAGCTTCCATGCCACTTCTAGCTTTTTCTGAGTAGTTTACTGGAGATAAGAGCCTCACAGACTTTTCTGGTCAGGCTGGCTTCAAATTGTGATCCTCATCTCTCAGCATCCTCATAGCTAGGATTATAGGTATAAGCCACCAACGCTCAGCAGATCAATCAAATTCTAAGGTAATTTTATTTATAAAACTGGAGGGACTAAGGGTTTGAAACATATAGACGCCTCACTTTTCTGCATCTGAAATTTAATAGTTTGATTAGCAGTCCTCAAAGTGCTGCAAAGACTCCAGGGCATCATCAAACCTTTTCCAAGAGATCTATGAGAATCTCCCTTTAAAGGTCAGTCTGGGAGGGGCTGGATTTTCCCCAGATACTTCAATCCAAACACCACACAACAGTGTGTATAGAAAGAGTTATGAGATTGAGCTGTTTCACTATTAAACTAGATATTAAAGAAATCTGCAGAAACTTAATGCCATTCTTTTCACTGGAAAATATGGCTATTTAAAAATATGTTCCTTATATACAGAATCTGATTTGTATAATTAAAACCCCCTTGTACAATTACTTAAAAATAAATATAACAACAATATGTATTTCTTACTTTATGATGTCATGGTTTATCATGGCCATTTTAAAATCAATAACTAAAAATGTCAAATATTTCTGTCTCCATTTTAGGTATATGTATAGGTCTGTATATGTATATGTGTGTGTGTGTGTGTGTGTGCACGCGCACATGCATGTGTGTATGTGTTTGTGGTGATACTGAGGTTTGAAGTTTGAACTTGGGGCTATGTTCACTCAGCTTGCACTCTATCATCTTAGCTACCCCAGCCTTGCTTTATCTCGTTGTTTTGGAGATGGAGTCCCACAAACTTACCTGCCTAGGCTGGCTTTGAACAGTGATCTTCCAGGTCTTAACTTCTGAGTAGCATGGATTACCGGCATGAGCCACTGTCCACCTTGGCTCCTTCTACTACTATTGGTGTCATTAATCTGTAGAACCAAAGTTCAAAGGTTTTGAACATGTGAAGCCATCCTGAAACCAAAAATGTTTGTGAAGTGTGACATTAAAGATCCTAAGAATCCTGCCCATGTAATTGTAACCCCTCTGTACAGTATGTTCACAAATAAAATTAAATTAAATTAAAAAAATAAAAGATCCTAAGAAAAGTTTAAGGGCAACACAACAGAAGTAGGCAACCTGTAGTATTTTAGAGTATAGAGTGTCCTGGGCATTCTCCATATCCCACGTGTGGTGAAGAGGATTAGGCATTGGATATAGTGTGCGTTTTATTTATTGCTTTTTGATTTGTTGTGACTATTGTGCTTTAATTTTTAATCTCTGTGGTGGATTGACTGCTAGGGCCCCACAGATGTCTCCTTCTCTAGAAAACTGCCCAGGATGATCCGTGGTGGGCTGAAAAAAGCTTTCTCTGCTTCAAAGACAGGCTGACTTGGTGATGCGATTCATATTTATTGTGGAATAAAGGAAGGCCGGTTTCGGGAAGTGGGGCACTATTTTCTCACTCTACCTTTCTCCCTGCTCCAGCTTGCTTCTCTCATTTTCTCCTGAAAACATTCCCCAGAGAAACTATCTCCATATGTTTTCATCACAGGCTCTGCTTCTAGAAAGCCTGAGTTTCACTGTTAGACAATTTCAGAGTTTCTACCTAACCATTCCCCAATGACTCTGTGGCTACACATAGGTTAGGTACTGTTCCTCGGCCTCAGGCCTCACTTTCCTTTATGTTAGAAGGAGCTAACAATGGGTTACTCACCCCTTGCTGTGCGAGTTGACAGGACACTGTAGTGCAAAGGTCCTGGGCACAGTGCCACACATGGTGAAAACGGCTCAGTGCATCCTTTCATCTTTCCTTGCTTTGCCCTTTGGCCTTGGGGGCATATTCGTGTTTTCATGCAGTCTGTTTCCTGTGGGTCTAACACCAGGCTACCTCATCAATGGCTGGAGGTCAGAAATATTTCTCAAGTGGTGAAGTACTTGGCAAAACGTGGAGTGCAGGCATGAAGCATAATGAGCTCTAATGATACAATCACAGATGGCAATATCCTGGGATTGGAGTGCCTGGGGGTTCAGCAGCCAGAGAGATGATGTTCCAGCCAGGGGTTTTTCAGGGGCTTTCCCACTTTGTCAGGGCCTCTTAATGAACTTGAAGACCTGGGAACCGGCAACTTGATTCAAGTCCCAGCAACTTGCCTCTGAGGCCTGCACTTAACAATCACCCCTTCACAAAGTCTTCTCTGGCCAGCCCGCCCCAGAAGCACTCCCCCATCTCACGGCTGGGCTGTACAGGTTCCCAGCGCTTCTCAAAAGCAGGCATTGACCTTGTGTCGTTGTGTTGGCTGGGCATATTTGATGTCTTCCCTTCCTACTGGAAGTAGAGGGGGACCCTGTGTGCTGTTCACCCTGAGCGGTAGCACAGGACACGCACAGCCGGAAATTCACCTTTGGCTGATGATTGGCGAACAGGTAGTACTCTGAACATGTCTTTGTCCACACTATTAAAGCTGAACCTAGTCTTTCTGTACCCAGTGCCTCCATGCCTAGATTGTCCCCTACAGGACTCCAAAGGTGCCCACCGGAAGTTAGGGACTAAGAAATGCTTACTCCAGAAACTTCCCTTCTCAATCCCAAAGACAGAAATGCCCCAAACAGAGTGGACAAGCAAACTGTGCTGTCTTGTCACAAAACAGCACTAGAGAGCAGAGCACAGGCAAAGAGGCTGAAATTAGAAATCAGAGCACATGCGATTGATTCCATTTATATAAAGTATAAAAATAGGTGAAACTGATCTCTCTGCTGCCAGTCGGGTAGGGGTTGTCTTGGCGGGTGAATGGGTAGTGGTTATTGGGAGAGGCGTGTGTGTGTGTGTGTGTGTGTGTGTGTAAGGTGATCGAGCTGGGGATCTAGGCACCCCCAGCTCCTTGTGATGGGGGTCAGCTTGGGGTGAGGGTTTAGGGCTGGAAACAAAGGGGTGCTTTCTCAGTGAGATCACCATCCTTGCTCCACTCTCTCCCCAGTCCTTCTAGCCTGGGAAGATCTCAGTACTGCCTGGGCCTGGGCCCTGGCTGTGGGCGTTGGCACCCTGCTGCCTGGGGCTGTGGGGCCCCTGGAGCTCAGGCTGCTGTGATGCCTAGAGGAGAAGGAATTATGCCTGTCCTGGGGTGACCCCGCCAAGGCAGAGGAGGGGCTGGCCTCGGGCTGCCAGCTGGGCAGTGCCAGAGAAGGGAGGAGGCTGAGGCTGGGGTCCAGGGAGTGAGGATCCCCAGGCCTATGGCAGCTGTGGGCAGAATGGGACTGTTCTTAGGAACCAGGGCCAGAGGGAAAGAATGGGGGTCTCCTGAGAGTCATGGGGGGCCCTTGAGGAAGAAGAGGAAAGGAGGGAGTTCTCTCACTGCCAGCCCAGCTCTAAGGGGAGAGGAGAGGACCCTTTGATTAAGGGAGAGAGGAGGGAGACAGGGCCGGGGCCGCTGGAATCCAGAGACAGACAGGGGACGGGCTGAGAGAGGAGCTCAGGGATTCATGGGTGGAGAAATGGAGGTTCAGTGTTAGAAATGAGCAACCCACAGCTACTCTGAGACCTCGGCGGACTGAGTTGTCAACTTGTGCTTCCCAGTGCCAACAAGGCATTGCACTACATTAGGCTTCAGTGGACTGCATGGTGGCTTGTCTACTGGCTCACAAGGTTTTGGGAAGGTCTGACCTCAGTATTGTGCAGCCTCCCCGGGTGGCCTGGTAACTCTGATGGCAAGAATCCCCCATGTACCATGAGTTACCAAGGCCTTTATCTTGCTTAGCACCAGACAAGGCCACAAAAGCCTGGCTGGCTCAATAGAGGGTCAGACATTACCTGTGCTCCCAGGGCAGAAGGGATTCTGAGATGTAGGTCAGTAGGAGACAGTCCTCTGTGTGTGTGTGTGTGTTGGAGTATGTTTAGTTGAGGGACTGGATGCAATGGCAGCTCACTCCAGGTTTCTTTTGGACCATAGACAATTTTCATACCTAGTCTACCTTCACCTCTTCTCCCACCTCACCTTGCGGAGAACACTCACCTCTCCTGACAACAGTATACAGATTTGTCAGGGTACAAAGGGTAGATTGTCCATGAACTTCATAATGGCCACCAAATGGACACTTCATTTGTTGATCTTCACAGAGGAAGGAATCTATTTTGAGTTTCCTGAAGTGAATTTAAGTTTTCACTAGTTGGCCAGTGGGAACCTCTGGAATCACCAAGGAATGACTTAAAACTTTTTTCTAGAGGACCACAGCAATAAGTAGTTCTCAGGTTTTTTCCTCAGGGAACAATGTCAGCTAGTTTTCAAAGACATTTATGACTATTGCTTTTTCTGGAGAAAAGAAAAGACAAAGAAAAATGAAAGGAAGGGAAGAAATAGAAGAGGAGAGGAAAGGAGAAGAGAGGAAAGGAGAGGCTTTTACCAATATATTTTTACCCAATTCTTTTACTTGGTACTATTTTTACTTAGTCAAAGAAACAAAATGCTTGTATCATGATTTCCCCTTGATTACAATTTTAACAAAAATCAAAAGCATATTAAGCCAGGTGCTGGTGGCTCATGCCTATAATTCTAGCTATTCAGGAGGCTGAGATCTGAGGATTGTAGTTCAAAGCCAGCTTGGGCAGAAAAGTCCCCTTGAAACTCTTATCTCCAATTAGCCACTCAAAACTGGAAGTGGAGCTGTGGTACAATGTGGTAAAGCACTAGTCTTGAGAAAAGAGAGTTCAGGGACAGCACCCAGAATCTGAGTTCAAGCCCTACAACAGAGCAAAAAGAATATATTGAAGCCCTGTCAAGAAGCTATTAAAATCACCTAGAAAAAAGAGTGTTGGACTGAACTTTGGGAGACCTGGGACCCCTCTCTGACACCCCTTTGCTGGTCACATGAACCTGATTTTCTGCCTTCTTTTCTTCAGTAAACTATGGGTTAACGTTACCATAGGTGATCTAGTTCTCAAAGTTCCTTTGGGGAGAAAATTTAAAAAATAATTTGAATAAATTTTGATTCGCTGTACAGCTTGGTGTTTAATTTCCTCTGTTTCAGGCAGAAGAGTGAACGTCTGAACATCCATGTCCCCACTCTGAATCTCTTCCATCCTCTCCTGATGTGCCAAATGCAGTGCTGATGTCTAGCATTTACCATTTGCAGACGTAGTGGGAGAGGGGAATGGCTGCAGGATTCTTGGACCAGAGAATCTCACACTTCACTTTCCATTTTCGCTCTCATTAGCACACAACTTTTAAAAGTTGGCCTGGGCACAGCAACACTTTCACACATCCATACTAAAATCCATGCTAATCTTTCCTAAGGGATGCAATTCAAAGGAACTGACATTCTAATAAAATGCTGGCGAAGATAAATCACAGTTTCCCTGCAATATATAATTAAAATAGCACTACGCAGTTGCTTACCCTTCAGATAATGGCCTCCAACATAGTGTTGGTTATGGTTTTCATTCTTGGATGTTAATAGAACATTTTAAAGCTACTCTTTTATTTTAAACAATGTGGGTTGTAGTCTTAGTTTGTCATTGTGAAGGATACACCAAAGGCCTAAGCTTGCTTTCTTATACATTTTGGATGGATTATTTAGAATATCTAAGTCTGTCTTCAAATTTGTATTTTCTAGTGGTAGCTGCGTGAGTCACCTCTGCCACTGTTAACTTGTTGACATATATATTTATTTGAGGCAGTTTAGGTCTATGGTGTATAGCATCTGGGAAATCTTAACTATTTTCTAACGGACTAAAGACAGGAATATTTGCCTTGGGTAGGGAAATTCCAATTTTGCTATGGATTATTTTATTCTGATAGTGTTTTATACCAGAGTACTTTATCCTGCTATCTGTAACACTATACTTTTATTTCCTTCATTTCTCCTAAAGCTTGTGATTGCTTGAATAGCTGCTATTCTTTAGGCTATGAGTTGATCCATAGTCAAAAATAAACAATTTCACCTTTGCTAGTTTTGCTTTATGGCCAAGAAGAACCTGAAATTTTGATGAAGGAGCTGGAGAGAGGAAGGGAGGTACTCTTTGAGGATTTCTGGATGGTTTAGGTGGAGCTTAGTAGTTGTATGTACCCTCCATGCAACCATTCCTGCCCTATAATAATGGGTCATTTTTGGTAGTGCCCTTGGCTAACGGGCCACCCCATTTATTGGAACTGAAAGCACCTAATCAACATTGACTCACACACATGAACTCTCAACTAGCACTGCCCTCAAAAGCAGGAAGAGGTCATGAATACACAGACCAAAGAGGTGGACAAGGGGAGATTGAAGGGGAAGTCTATTCCTCTGCACGTGGCATGCTAGTGTGTGCTTTGAAGGAGCTGCATATTTAGATAGACTGCTTTCAGGCAGAATGAAGCCAGACAGTGCTCTGTATTCAAGACTAGGAACTAAACAAGAAAGGATCCAGGCTCAGGATCTGAAGGCCTTTCTTGCTTCCTATAATCCATACGTACTTCTTTGTACTGGAAAACAATGACTCCACATTTTGCTTTCATGCCCCGGGGGGATTTGAACAAAAACATTCCTTCCCTCTCTCCCTTCAAAAATGGCACTCTGTTTTCACTTTATTAACAAAAACTAAGCCCAGAAGAGAGAATGAGAGAATGAAGAGTGTTGGAAGAAAACAACTGAAGAGGAAAACTACTCAGAGCTGCAAAGGAGTGTGGCTAAATTAGATTTTAATCCAGTGAGAATTTCCTTTTGTTCGACAGAGAAAGTTGCTCACTCATCTACCTTCATATTAGTATTTTAAAAGGTGCATCCTGGTTCGCTGCTACCTGATTTAATTAGGCAAGATGAGTAGCAATAACAACTAGGATCCGAGATAAATCAAGGCACAAAGAATTGTCCAAGGAAGTTGTTCTTGGTTGCAATATACAAATGTCTGTAGTTCTCTATGGAGTTCTTTTGGGTTGCTGGCTTTTTCTACCTTTGGCTCTTCTGCCCCCTAGGGCATTGGGATGGAAGGGAGAAAGGGTAACACAGGGTGTGCCAAGTTCTTAAAAGACCCAAAGCAACAGATTTCTGTTACTTTTCTCTTGGCTGGAACTCAGCCACCTACAGGCCTCCTCCTCCCTATGAGAAAAGCCAAACCACTTCCTGAAGAAGAAGAGGAAATGGAGCGGATAGCACCCTAGGCCACACCATGCTGATGTCCTAAATATTTGTTAGTGCTTATTAAATGCTAAGTGCTTCTATATGGGTTTTCCCCCCTTTCCACTCAGGTGTTTCACAATTCTATGAGATGAGAAACGTGGTTGTGGCTTGGAGAGAAAAGATCGCAAAGACCTGGTCCCCAGGGATGGTGCTCTTGCTGAGCTAAGCTGAATGAGACTTTAGGGGTTGGGGTCTGGTTGGGGAACTAGGTCAGTGGGGGCATGCCTTGGAAGGTCTCTACCTTTTCTGGACAGGTGGGGTGGGGGGAGCTGGGTAGACATTTTACAGCGCCATTTCCGGCTTTCAAGTGGTTTATTGGAGATAAGAGTCTCATGGACTTTCCTGCGCAGGCTGGGTTTGAACTGTAATCCTCAGATCTCAGCCTCTTGAGTAGCTAGGATTACAGGCGTGAGCCATGGGCGCCTGGCTGGGCAGACATCTTTCTTGCCATGTGGTACCATTACCATGGTGTTCTGTCTTGCTTCAGGCCCAAAGCTACATGGCCAGCCATCCTGGGTAGAACCCCTGACACAGTGAGGCAAGATGAATCTCTCCCTCCTCCAAGTTGATCTGCTCAGGTATTTTGTCCCAGAGATAGACAGCTGACTAATATTGACATCATTTACATCTGATGGTTGATGAAACTGAGGTGAAGAGGAAGTCAAAACTGACACAAAGGTGACCAACAAAGGGGGAACCAGGATCCACACTTCCCAAGCCATTTGTCATGGGCAGGGAAACAGAGCCAGCTCACAAGTATCTTTTTTAACTTTTGCAAAGCACTGAACTGGTACCCAATCCTCCTTCACCAACACTTGCTTCAGACCTGCTGAGAGGAGAATTAAAAAGGGGAGGTATTATGTTACTTTTAATCTTTTTCTTCTTCTTTCCTCCTCCTCCTCCCCCTCCTCTTCCCCCTCCTCCTCCCCCTCCTCCTCCTCCCCTTTCTCTTCCTCTTCTTCCTCTTCTCCTTCTTCTCTTTCTTCTCCTTCTCCTTCTTCTTATTTTCTCCATTTGCAGGATGGAAGTGGTAGTACATGCCTATAGTTCCAGCACTATGAGTGGAGAAGGTTTCCAAGTTTAAGGGATAGTCCAGGAAGCCTGGACTATTTAGCAAAACTTGGTTGCAAAAATATCCCCTTTACAAAAGCTTTCTGTCTTTATTTTTATTTTAAACAATGCTTGACTGTGAGAGACACTAGTTTCTTTTTAGGGCCATCAGAATAACTGAAGGCAACTTCTAAGAGACTGGCTGGTGGCTAAGGTAGCAATTGTATTTAAATTTCAGGATCAGTAACACTAGCTGCAGCCACCTACAGCAAGAGGAGGAAGAGGTATCAACACACTGGTTTTGTACTCCCCAAAACTGCCCCTGGGGTCTAGAAATGGAAAGTTTTGTGTGACAGTTTATTTTTACAACTTGAAATTTTCCTCGCCTTTGAGAATTAAGACAGCCTAGAAAAGCCTTATATTTGGGCCAATAGAACAGCCAATTTATATAACAAAGTGGAAACGTGGAGGTTTTTTCATGGAGTCATGAGCTCACCCACACTGTACATAATGTATCACTTAGAATGCTCCAGATTGAAGTTTTATTATAGAGCAAGTGTGCTATGAACAAGTTAACTTTGGGTTTTAGGGTTTTCAAAATCAGATAGCAGCTCCCAGAACTCATATAATCCATTTCTTTTTAAAATAACAGTGCTATATATGTCTTGAAAGCAACAATAGTAAAAACAAACAACAAAAAAATCCCAAAAAATACCTGGTGTGGAAAGCTTACAAAATGTGCAACTGGTTATAGAGAGTTAAGAAACTGCAAGTTTTAATTAAGCCAACAGTTTGAAATTTCCTGTTTAGATATTTTTTTAACAATGTTATTACTTCAGGTGATCATTTTAAAGGCTCAATGATACATATGTATCTATAAGCTATGAAGTTCAATGAATGGAGACATAGAAAAGGGACCAAAAATAATCCTCTTCTTTTCTCCTCTCCCCTTCCTCTCCCCTTCTCTCCTCTATTCCCTTCCCCCTCCCACTCCTCTCCCTCTCCCTTCCAGTCCCCTTCTCTCCTCTCCTCTCCTTTCTTTTCCCCTCCCCTCTCTTCTCCTCCCCTTTCCTTCTCTCTTCTCCTCTCCCCTTATCTCTTCCTTCTCTCTTTCTCTCTTTTCCTCTCTCTTTCTTTCATTTTTCTCCTTTCTCTCTTTCTTTCTCTTTCTCTTTCCTTCCTTTCTTCCTTCCTTCCTTTCTTTCCTCCTTCCTTCCTTCCTTCCTTTCTTCCTTTCTTTCTCCCCCCTCTCTTTTTCCTCTCCTCTCCTCTCCCCCCCTCTCTCTTTCATCCTTTTGTATGTTCTTCCTTTGTTTTCTCTATTTATCTTAACCTGGTCAGGAGCTGTATTTCAATTCAGGGCGGTTTTTGCATAGAGAAGTACAGACTTGCTGAGGGAGCCAAATCTGTCTATCCAATTACTAGGTTAGGGAGCTGTTGGTAGCCTTAAGCAAAACCTGTAATCTGTAAAACTCCATAGTATTGGTGACAGCCTAATGAAAGGGAGGACCAATGAGTGAATATGTTGCTCAGTGACACACAGATGCACAGCTCTTCTACAAACAGCTCACTTCAAATCTCACGGCAAATAGCAAAGAAATACACAGCGCCTCGGAAAATAATCATTTTCTCTGTCTACAGTAATTTCTAGATGGAATGATTTACAAAGGACAATGACCTCTCAGATCACTTGGCTGAATAGTGATTTGAATGCTTTCAACTATGTTAAACATCAGCTTTAGCAACTCTTGCTATTTCCAGCTAGTTTTGTGACTTTGTAATAATTGGTGCACTTTTATTTTTGCTAAAATTTCCATTATTCATAAAAAATGAACTCAAGAGTAATCTTCAATTATATTTTATCATACAAAATGTAATTCAGTTTTGGGAAGTTAATATATTATGTAAAAACACAATATTGAGCAAAGAAAGTCAGGTATAAAAATTACACTAGTAGTAAGATCCTATAAATATGAACTGTAAAGGCAGGCAAGACCTATTTATCTATCATGCTAGGGATCAGAAGAAGAAGAATTTTTGCAGGAAAGGAAGCTCGAGTAGTTTTGGGAGGGCAAATACTTTTAGGGTACTGATAATGCTTTACTTTTTGACATAGATCCTAGGTACCTTTATGTATTCATTTTGTAATTATTCTATGACACGATCATAATGTGTGTACTTTTTAGTATGTGTCCTTACAAATTACAAGTATTAATCTCTGTGATAGAACATTGTTTTAAGAAAGACAGGATTCATAACTATGACTGCAGGTTGGCCATTTTCAAGGTAAATAAGAGCTTTGAAGTCACAATAGAGCTAAAGATATTTTGAAAAAAGAAATTCAGATTATCTCCCATTGTAGTTTTTTAAAAAATCTATTTCAATGGAAAAATTGATTTAATCTGTATTGGATTGCAGATTCTTTTTTTTCTCATGCCTGGAAATACCAGCAAGAATAAAATCAGGGCAGTATTTCCTTGAGAAGATATTTTAATTCATGTTATCAGTATATCTTTAAAGTAACCCAAAACCACTGTAAGTGAGGTTTTTGCTGGGCCCAGCATTTTTGGCGGTAATGAAGTTTCATGGTGATTATCATGACCATCTGGTAATCAATACTGTGATATCTACTCCAGTAGAAATAAAAACCCTGCTCAAATGTTTCCATTTATAGTTCCTTTTTCTTTTTTCTTTTGATAAAGCTGAGAACAGATAATAGATAACTTAGTAAATGTATGTTTCTATGGTTGAGTAGCCATGCAACTTTAAATAAATTGTGTCCTAATTTTGCTTCCATCCTTGATTAGTTTTCATTATTTTACAATAATGGGAAGGAACATAATACAAATTTAGCCTTGTTTAATAATGGCAACGCAAGTAACTTAAGGCTTTTATTTATTGTGCTGACAGTTTTACTGGGTTTTCTATTCTGTACTCCAGTGGAGAACAATGATGCAGGAGAAACAGATATGTCTTCCAACAGTTATAGACCAAAAGGGATATTAATCTTTTATGTGACATTATTTTGGCACTACTGGAGTTTGAACTCAGGACCTCATCATCATTCAGCTTGCTTGTTCTGCTGGCACTCTACCACTTGGGCCATGCCTCCTCCCTTGCTTTTGGGAGATGAAGTCTCATGGACTTTCCTGATGGGAATGGCTTCAAACCATGATCCTCTGGATCTCAGAGAAGCTAGGATTATAGATATGAGCCACCAGTGTTCAGCAAAATACTTCTTTTTTTTTTTAAAGCAGCTGCTATGTGCCAGCCACATTTTAGGCTTTCAGGAACTTAAGAAAGAGAGAGCATCAAAACCATGAATAGAATGATAGAATGGCTTACACCCAACCTGAGCAAGGGAAGAAATATGACATTTTTCAATGATTCTTCTTGATGTATACATTTATAATTATTTTACATATATGGCATTAAATATTTCTTATAAATAGAATGCAGATGAAGCTTTTGTTTTTTTCTGGCATGACAAAACGGATCCATTTTTTTTTCTTTTTGAGGCAGGGTCTTACTAGGTATCTCAGGCTGGTTGGCCTCAAAATTGTATCTTTCTGCTCTGGTCTCCTGAGTGCTGAGATTACACATGTGTGCTACCAAGCCTGGCTAGTCTGTCTTTCGATTGGAATGTTTAGTCCAGTTGTACTTCCTACTGGTCCTCATTTCCTATAAATCAGGACACACTACTTTTCATATTTACAATACCATCATTCAACAGAGAAAATTAACATTGATTTGTTAGTGCTACGGAATTTTCACACCTCAGTCAAGTTTTGTCAGTTGTCTCGATATTACCTGTCTTCTAAAGTACAGATTGTCTGCTTTGAGCAGGATACCACTGGCTCATGCCTATAATCCTAGCTGCTCAGAAGACGTAATCTGGAAGATTATGGTTTGAGGCCATCTCCAGCAACAAAGTTTGCTAGATTCCATCTCCAATTAACCAGCAAAAAGCCAGGTTGACTGCTTGGCTTAAGTGATAGATCCTTAGGGAAGTAAGCAAGCTGAATGTGTGGGAATCTGTGAGTTCAAACTCTAGACCTGCAAAAAAAAAAAAAAGAAAGGAAAGAAAAGAAAGGAGGGAATAAAAGAAGGAAGGAAGAAAGAGAGAGAAAAGAAAAGGAAAACATTCACATCACAGTTCTTCAGCCTTTCTTGATTTCCATGACTTTGACACACATAAAGACCAGTTATGTCTCAAAATTTTCCTCCAAATTTACCTTCCAAAATTCTTTAGCAAGAATACCACAGAGACCATGGCCTGTTTTCACCATTGTATGACATTAGTTCCAGTACAATTTGAATCTGTCCATTTCCTATTCCTGTTTCTTAGTCATGGTGGTCTACCAGGCTTATCTACTCTGTAAGCACCCAAGTATTTTGGAGCTAAGCAAACACCCAGGTCTTGATAATGAATACATTTATTCATTTTTTTCTACCAATACGGGCTCAGGCTTTCTAAGTTTTTGATCATGAGTTATAGAGTCAAAGGCTGCTTATTCATTTGATTGCTTTGGTCTAGTTTGCTAGCTTTCCAGACGCTTGTAGAGTATGCTGGGCCCATGTACGTCTTTCTTTGTTTTACCATTAACAGAAATTCTAGGTGCATCTATTTCTTTCCCTGCCCCATCTCACAATCTGTTCTCTTTCTTCAAGTACAATGCCTTTCACATCCTCCTGGACTTTGCTTATCCACAGGGCTACCTCCTTATTTTGTGTTGCAGATGGCTCTCTCCTTTTTCCATTTCCAGCACTCTACATTCCTTCACGTAGATTTGCCGACATCATTTCCTGCAGTTCGAAGATCTTTCTTTAATGTATCTTGTAGAGCAAATCCAATGGTGGTAAATTCTCTGAGCATCTGTTCATCTTGCAGTATTTTTAGTTTGCCTTCAGTTTTGAATGATATTTTTGCAGGATCTAGCATTGTTGGCTGGCAGCATTTTCTCCTCAGCACACTGCAGATGTCACAGCGTTGTCTGTGGCTCGAATTGTTTCTGGTGAGAAGCCACACAGGTGGTTCCTGCCATTGCTCCTGTTTGTAGTATTGTGTCTTCCCCTCTTATTTCTGGCGTCTTCAGAATTTTTTCTTTTACTTTGGTCCTAACATTGGATTATAAAGTGTCTAGCTGTAGCCCGTTTTCCTTCTTAAAAAACGGTATTATATGCTGAGTGCTGGCGGTTGATGCCTATAGTCCTAGCTACTCTTGGTTTGAAGCCAGTCTGGGCAGACAAATCTAAGTCTCTTATCTCCTGTTATCTCGCAAAAATCTGTAAGTGGGAGTGTGGCTGAAGTGATAGAGTACCAGCTTTGAGCCCAGTGAAAGGCCCTGAGTTCAAGCCCTATTACACAAAAATTAGTGAGCTCGAATTAATTGAACTACAATTAATTGAGTTTTTCAGATTGGTAGCTTTTTTTCCTCATTCTTCAAAATGGGAAAAATTTGAGCAGCATTTCTTTCAAATAAATTTCTCTGTTTTCTTCTCTTCTCTCTTTCTGTAGCCTTGTTGGCATGTGTAGCAACCTGCTACATGTTTTTCTCTCCAGCCACTGGCTGGTCATGACCCCAGGTCCTTAGAGACTCTGTTCAGCTGCTCGCTGTTCTCTGGTGAGAATTGTTTTCTTCTAGGTTTTGTGGAGCGTGATTTCACATGCACAGCTCAGAAGTCAATTGATGACCAAGGGGAACCTCTGAGAACTTTTCAGTACCTCCTAATCTGTGAATCCCTCTCCTCTCCAGTACCCGGTCAGTCTCCTTGGCAGCTTCAAAGTCTAACCTCTCTTCAGTGCTCTAGGCCACTGTACTCTGTTAGGCCCTCACCCCTGTGTTTGAGAAGCCTCTTCAAGAAGGTTGACAGAGAAGGCCAGTGTGGGGCTCCCCTAGAAATTACCCTTCTCTCAGGGTCCTGTGTAGCCAACTGTCCAATATCAGGTGATTATGTGACTAGTGCTAATTTGACACCAGCCACTCCACCCTAGTCAGCAGTTACCACCAAGTAAGTCCCTAAGCCTGTGTGAAAGTGACAAATACTACATGAAAACAGTCGAATAGACTAGGGAAGAAGTATCATACAGGGTAAGGGAGCTGTATTCAAATGTGGATTAGGAAACAAGCATTTAGCCTAAGTAGAGGGCACTTCAGATGCCTAAATGAAAGAGGTAGGGGACACCAACACATTCTGGGGGTGTGCACAGAGGAAGTTTCACTAGTCTAAGACTTAAAGCAGTTAATCAGGCAGTGGGATGAGCTATGAATAATCTGGCATATTCACAAGATTTGAGAGGTTTGATTTATGTAGCATCAATTAGTGGCACAAAGGGGTTTCTTTTGACATGTTCCTATGTGGAGATTGGTCAGACTCAACCTTTGATCACTCATCCTCTGTTTTTCCAAATCAATCTCAATAAACCTCATTGTTCCATTTTGCACATGTATATGAAGTATTTTGACAATATTTCCATTTTCTCATCTTCATCCTCTCCCCTTCTACCTGCCCTCACTCATCATTAGGATGTTTCACTTTCTAATACTTAGTTTTTGTTCAGGTACGTGTTAATTGTTTAAAAGGGGCTTCCGCATGATAGTTTACACATGCATATACTGTACTTACATAAAACTGACCTTTTAGCCTTCTCTGCATTTCCCCATCACCACCCCATAACAGCTTCTGGTGAGTTTTGGTTTTTCCATCTTCATCCATAGGTGCAATGTATTTCTGTGTTGCACATCCTCTGACATTCTTGTCTTCCTGTCCATTCTATTCCCCTTGCTCACCCCCACAATTACAAACATGGTTTACACACATACTCATGTGTATGTGTTTATCTTTAAGCTCTAGCATCCACATTATATGACAGAAGACATGTGACTTTGTCCTTCTGAACCTGGCTTACTTAACTTAATATAATGGCCCCCATTTATTTCCTTGACAATGGATAAAAAAGAATTGTGTAGATGTACCATATTTTCTTGACCCATTTATCAGTTGTAAGGCATCTAGCTTGGCTATTGTGAATAGTTCTACAATGAACATCAATGTTCAGGTGACTTTATTATGTTCTGATTTAAATTCCTTCATCAAGAGTTGTATTACTACATGGTAGTCCTATTTTTAGTATTTTATGGAACCTCTGGACCAGTTCCCATAGTAGTCTGACTAGTTTACCCTATCACTCAAAGTGTGTAAAGATTCTCTTTCTTTTTTAAACCTTTGTCAGCATTTATTGTTTGCATTTATGATGATAACCATTCTAATTGGAGTTAAATGCAAACTCAGTTTTGTTTTCCTTTTAATTTCCTTTGTTTTTTTTTTTTTGTCAGCGATGTTTGGCACTTATTCATGTATTTATTGGCTCTTCGTACTTCTTATTTCAAGAAGTTTCTATTCAGTTTATTTGCCCATTTGCTCCATGAGATGTTGCTTTTAGTTTAGCTCTCTATATTCTGGTTATTTCTTCCTTGTCAGATGTTCAGCTAATGAAGACATTCTCCCAATCTGTAGAATATCTCATCAGTCTAGTTACTACTTCCTGTACAGATGCTTTTTAGTTTGATGCAATCCCATGGAAGTTCTTCTTATTTGTAGAGCTATTGAAATTCTACCTACTGAAGTTTCTACCTATGCCAATGTGTGTTAGAGTTTTCCTTATTCTTTTTGAAGTTTCAAGTCTTATATTAAGATCCTTCCTTTATTTTGAGTTGATACTAGTACAGGGTGAGAAATGGCAATCTATTTTTAGTGTTTTGCATATGAAGATTCAATTTTCTCAGTGCTATTGGTTGAAGAAGCTGTCTTTTCTTCAATCTGTGTTGAAGGCTCCTTTGTCAAAGATCAAATGGTTGTAGCTGTGGATTTATTTCTGGGTGTCCTATTCTGTTCCTTTATCTTGGTGTCTGTTTTTCTTTTCTTGTTCCAAAGAAGAACATTTTAAAGAATCAGTGAGATGCATTAAGAGCATATAGTGGGTTTATCAGGTATAAGTATTTCCTATTTCTGGCATAATGTGTGCTAAAACAGAAACTGAGTCACAGAAAGCCTTGTAAATCATATATTGAGAGGTCTACCTTTTGACAGATGGGCCTTGAAAATGATTAAACATTTTTTTTCTTTTTTTTGGGGGGTGTCCAGTCGTGGGGCCTGAACTCTGGGCCTGGGCACTGTCCCTCAGCTCTTCAGCTCAAGGCTAGTGCTCTACCACTTGAGCCTCAGCCCCACTTCCAGCTTTTTCTGCTTATGTGGTGCTGAGGAATTGAACCTAGGGCCTCATGCATGCAAGGCAAGCACTCTACCACTGAGCCACCTTCCCAGCCCCTGATTAAACATTTTTAAGCAGACATAAAACTTGATTATATCTTAGTCTCTGAATTACCAGTGCAGAATGAGCATGTTGAGAACCATGGCATCAACTAGTTCTTTGATAAATGTGCCCAGTTTTTACATAAAGCGGTCAAGTTTTAGACCCATTTCAAAAGCCAATGTCAATTACTTCACATAGGAAGTACTTGAAAAACAATGCTTATCAAACAAATGTTCAAAGACACAGATGACCTCAACACACTGAACAAAAAATGATGTGAAACTCTTAAATAGACCATGAAACTTTTGATTCCTCAACCATCACTGCTAAAAAAATAATAAAAAAACTAAATTATAACTGAAAGTAGTTAATTGAACTGTGATACTTGTGCATACTTAAAATTATCTAGAACAGAATGAATAAAATGCTTAATGGAAGAGGGGCTACAATCTTGAAAGAAGAAGAGAATAAAAAGAAAGCTAGCAAGTAAGAACTTTGTCTTTTAATTCCATGCCAGATGGGCCAGCTAAAAACAAAATCTTGCCTTTTCTGACTTTTTGACTTTTTTCTATATTATACTTGATTTGACTCAATTTAATGAACATTTATTTATTTTTTTAATTTTTTTATTGTGAAAATACCATACAGAGGGGTTACAATTACATGAGCAAGATAATGAGTACATTTCTTATCAAGCATTGTGGACTCCGCCTTTGCTTCCCATTACTATCCCTGACCTCCCCACCCCCCAAAGTTGTAAAGTTCGTTTTTTGACATAACATCTTGTACATCTCATTGTTGCAATGGGTCCATCTGTATCCCTATTTAAACAATTTGTTTTTTCCCTTCCCCTCCCAAATTATGCCAGCCAACATCAAATACAGTGAAAACAGGGGTTATACCATGGAGGAGGGACATACAAAATAACAAAGAAATCACCTTATAAATATGTTAGAAACAATAGCAAGAAAGAAAAACCACTTGAGTCCTTATCTTGGGGTTCATTGACTTTCTGCTAGGTACTAAGGGATGAAAAAAAAAGATGACTTAAAACCATTTTCACACCAAAGGCATATATAGACTTCAGGGAAGCAGATGCCCCTAATTATTTGTTACAAATGGAACAATAGAATGAATGGCTTCTATCTTGGGCTGAGAGGAAAAAATGAGTGCAATGTCTGTGTGTTTGGGCAGTGACATGTGACTAAATGTATATAAAAAATAGTATGCAAAGTAAAGTGCAAACTCTCATGGGAAACCAAGATTAAAAACTTTGAATTAGGATAAAGAAAGGTTTGGGCTAGATATATGGGATGGCTGTGTAGGCCATGGTTCATTCTACAAGATAGAAAGGTTACCTCAGGAAAGACCTAGCATGGTGGTTGGAGAAGGCATACATGGAAAACATCAAGTGTTATTCATTGTAGCTGCAGGCAGCACAGTGAGGAACTTAACTTTCATTACTAAGTCAATCGATCATCTGCTAGTTCTTTTATAAATGAGTGAACCAGCTATAGTGAGTGTTGGCTACTCCTATGATGAAATATGTGCCCATTTCAGAGTCCCGCTCATAGCAGGATGGAGCCATTTCCTCCAGTGTAGGGTGGAGCAGCTCCCTCTGCCTCAACATGAGATAAAGTCTACGGTGCAAACCCTGATCAAGAGCTCCCATAAACCAGGCTGAAGCTAGATTCCAGAGGAGGCCCTGTCTGTGCTTAGTTCTTTCCTTTTCCCTATCCATGGCCTTCATCTGTTTTTTATTTTTATTTTTGTAGTTTGTGAGCCATGGGGAACTAGAATTTCTTTTGTTGTTCCTGATATCAGTGGAAAGTTTTCCTATTTTTCACTTAAGCATAATGAATATCAATATCATGTCAAGAAAGTATTACTCAGCTGGGTGTCAGTCAGCCACACCTTTAAGCCTAGCCACTAAAAATTGATGAGACACCTTAAAAGCATGTCGTAAGGTTTTCAGGTGTAAATAGCTTCCTATTGCTGGTAATATGTACTGAGTCATAAGAGGATCTGAGGTACAGAGGATTGATATTTGAGGCCAACCACAGTAGAAAAATCTGTAAGACTCCATTCTCTAGAATAAGCAGCACAAAGCTGGGCTTGAGGCATATTTTAAATGGTAGAGTACCAGCCAACCAAGCTAAGGAGAGCATAAAGCCTTGAGTTCGAGCCCCACTACAGCGGTCCAGATTTTCTCAGATTTTATCTCAAGTAGGGACGTAATTTATGAAAAATCCTCAAGCATATTCTGGAACAAGGATTAGAGGTTTTTTTCCTTGTCTTAGCCAGCTGCAGTAGTGACCACTTTTAATTCCAGTTCTTGGTAGGAGTAGACAGAAGGATAACAAATTTAAGGCTACCATTAACAATGTTAGCAAGATCTTATCTCAAAAAAGCAAAGTCCAAGTTGGGAGTTTGTGGCTTATGCCTGTAATCCTAGTTACTCAGGAGGATGAGCTCTGAGGATTGTGGTTCAAAGAAGGCTGGGCAAAAGAGTCTGTGAGACTTTTATGTCCAATAAACTTCTTACAAGAAGACAGAAGTGGTGCTGTGACTCAAGTGGTAGAGCACTAACCTTGAGCACAAAGAGGCTCAGGAACAGTGCCTAGGCTCAGAATTCAAGCCCCAGGGCTGGCAAAATACAACAACAAAAATACCAAAGTACAAACCAAAGGCTAATGGATAGTTCAAGTAGTGGGGGGCTTTCTTAGCATGTGTGACACTTGAGTTCAATCCCCAGTAACACACACACACACACACACTCACACTCACACACAATCACAGATTCTGTGTCCTATTTGAGTGCTAGTTCACTCAGTAACATTCTTAATATTGAATTCTTCTTATGCCTTTCTTCCTTATTTTAATTTTTGTATCATATGTATTCATACTTTAGGGTTTCTTGTGATTTCCACATGCAGATTGATTTACTGTTTCTTTTTGGTGGGCATCTATGTCAGGTTTCTTATCAATATTTTTTTGTCTTTAAGAAGGTATTTGGAAGTCCTGGAGGAGTGAACAGGACTTATCTGATTTTGAAGGTTGAAAGGTTCATTTTATAGGAACCTGGCAGAAAGCCCATGGAAGGAAAAGAGTTGGCTCTGCATGTCAATTCATCAGTGATTTCCTTCTTCTTTTTGCTTGTATAAATTTGAGACTTATTATTTGTCAAAAGTCAGGGTCTCACAGTGTACTTTAAGCTGGCCTGTAGCTTGGACTTGTCCTGTCCCTGCTTGATGAGTGCTAGGATTACAGAAATGCACCACTAAATTCAGCTTACATTTGGGGAAATGTTGAGCATAAGTATTTTATAATACATGTGAGAGAAATAAAGGAAGGGAAAAAGGGGAAGGAACGTGAAAGGAGAAATAGGGTTTTTATAGGATGAATGTTAGCTAGGATGTTAGGCAAGTATTCTAACCATCCAGGGAAGAACTGATAAGAATATGTGGTAAAGCAGTGGCTAGGAAAGGAAGTGATGAACAGTGTTGATAATGAATGCCTTGGACCTGGATGAAATAGTACAGGAAGAAGCATGCTGTAGAGATGAGAGAGTAGAGATCAGAACCATATGGTAAGGCTGTAAGTGGCAATAAGTATGTGTGGTTCATGGGACTATATGAACCGAATATGGGACTCAAGTATCAACAAAAGACACCAAAGAGAATTCATCACAAAAGTTGATGTGAGAATACATTGGACTGAGCCCAGAGAGAAGGAGAGGAGGTGGTTCTTAGGAGGCCATGCGACACTGAGTTCTTATAAGGGCAGTAGATCAATGGCATCTCTGTGTGTGTGTGTGTGTGTGTGTGTGTGTGTACGTGTCTTAGTACTGGGGCTTGAACTCAGGGCTTGGCCTCTACTTTCTGCTTTTTGGTGGTTAATGGCAGATCAATGTCAGAGACTTTCCTGCCTGGGATAGATTCAAACCACGATCTTCAGATCTCAGCCTCCTAAGTAGCTAGGATTACAGTTGGGAGCTGTTGGTGCCCAGCAACTGACATGTTCAGAAAGAGAGCTGTAAAAGAATGGTGGAAAACCAAAGACTGAGTTAGAGAGTGAGAAAACGGAAGTTTTCAAAATAAATTAACGGAAAGGAAAAAGAAATGTAAGTGTATCTCAAGTAGTATTATGTGAAGGCAGAAAAGTGTTTTGTTTTGTTTTTCTCCAAAGGAAAGAATTGTAGGACAAGGCAAAATACTCCGTGTTCTTGGCTAAGTAGATGGGCTTCCTGTTGCTCTGGAATTTTTTTCCCAGAGAAAGCAATTTATTTCATGCTACATTGAATCCAGCTGAATCAGTAAGGTGATCAAAATCATTCAGTATATTTCTCAAGAGCTACAAAGATCTCCACATTGGCCTGAAATATCAGGTCAACAAGTGATTTCTAGGCTTTGAAGAATTCAGATTGTAGGCAGTCTATTTTTTAAAATTGTTTCCTTGGTTTTCTAAGCAGTATAGACCACGGAAAGTTTGTGTTAACTACTTTAAAATAAATGGAATGCTAGCCACATAACTTGAAGTTGAGTGTTCACTTTCCTTATGGAGAAAGGAAAACAAAAGCAGACATAGCTGTATCGCTCGCAACAGGCCAATTTCTCCAGCAGTGGAGCCGACGTTCTTTTGGCTAGTTCCTTGCAAACTGGCAGGCCTTTTCTTGGCCTCTCTTTCTGAAGGTGCCCTGTCTTTGCAAGTTGGCATGGCTGCTGCAAAGGGAAATACAGCTTTGGCCGCTGACATTGCTTAGGGTCCTGGAAGGCTTTGGCTGGCTCTGACGACTGGGAAAAGGCCAGCTCTGCATTCCTGTGTTTATAAACCTTCACAAACACAAACAGCTATTCTTAGGATGATATTGCCTACTCTTAGGATGAGATTCTGTAGGTTTTGATTGCTATTTTTCCAAGGAGTTATCCTCTAGCTTTGTCTGATCACTGTGAACATGTTACTCCTACATTATATGCCTTATTTTTCCCAGGAATCCCCAGACATAAAGTATGTACAATACGTATAGCGTATTTTTCTGACTCAAAGTAAAGGAATGACCTCTATAATTTGAAAGTGAATGTTTATAGACATGTGAACTATAGTTAAGGTTGGTGTGTAACAGTGTTCAGTTTATCTTTCCTTTGCAGAAATCAAGAATGAACTCAATTTTTGGTTATACTCTTCCTTGTTAAAAAAATGCAACAGTTTTTATTTTTTAAAGGCATACACTGGCCATATAGGTGAGGTAATTCTACCTGTAATCCCAGCACTCATGAGGAAGAGGCAGAAGGGTCATGAGTTTCAGGTTAGTCTGGGCATAGAGCGAAACCCTAACTAAAAAAAAAAAATCAAAGACTGAGGATGTACCTCAGTGATATACCACTTGCCTACCATGCACAAGGCTCGGAGGTTGATTCTCAACACTTCCAAAATAAAAAAATAAACAAACACACACCAAAACTACTTTCCAATCACCAAGACTTAATGCTTTGAAAAATCTTAGGCTAAGAAAATTGAATAGAGGGCTGGGAAGGTGGCTCAGTGGTAGAGTGTTTGCCTTGCATGCATGAGGCCTTGGGTTCCATTCCTCAGCACCACATAACCAGAAAAAAAACAGAAGTGGTGCTGTGGTTCAAGTGATAGAATGCTAGCCTTGAGCTGAAGAGCTGAGGGACAGCACCCAGGCCCAAAGTTCAGGCTCCATGATGGACAAAATAAAAAAGCCAACCCAGATGCCCCCCAGTGGATGAATGGATCAAGAAAATGTTACACACACACACACACAATTCTATGCCTCCATCAGAAAGAATGATATCACCCCATTTGTTAGGAAATGGAAAGACTTGGGAAAAATTATATTAAGTGAAGTAAGCCAGGCCCAAAGAAATATAGGTCCCATGGTTTCCCTTATTTGCAATAACTAGTATATGTCTGGGACAATCAGAAAAGGTCAAAAGCTATGTACGCATGGCCAGATTAGGTGATGTTAAGTGAAAGTAACTCCAAGATAGGGGCACAAGTGTTTTTTGCTATTGTTTCTAATGTATTTATAAGGTACCATGTGATTTTTTTTTTTTGTTTCTTTTGTATGTTCTTCCCCCGTGGTACAATCCTTGTTGTCACTGTATTTGATTCCGGCCTCCTGCATCTTATATATACACTTTTCTAATTTGGGGAGGAGAAGGGAAATAACAAAATGTTGAAATAAGGATGACCCATTGTAACAATGAGATGTACAAGACACTATGTTAAAAACAAATTTTACAACTTCATGGGGGGTGGGGGTAGGAGAGGGGACGGAGAAGTTGGGGAGGTGGAGAGAAAAGGGATGGTAGGGGAAAAACAGAAGAGGTAACAATGCTGATTGGAAATGGACCTTGCTCATGTAACTGTAACCCCTCTGTACAGTATTTTCACAATAATTTTTTTTAAAAAATGGGTGATAAGCAACTTATCAAATTTTGAGAAAAGCCAGGAGTTTACAAGTTCACAATTAGCATTTTTACTGTGAAGACAGCTGTGCAAACAGATGTGCTCTGGTGTCAGGCTTCACTATCAGACAGAATTGAGAGGGAGAATTGGGGAAGAGCCTTGGGAGATGGGTTGTGAGCCTTCTTCCTTTCTTAACCTCACAAAAGTGAAACTGTGTCTTGGTCCTACTTGGTCTGAGGGTTCTTATGGTTGCTGGTTCCCACGAGGTCCCTTGGGTTACTAGGAATTCAGTCCGATTCACAAACAATCTGAGGAAGCAAGGTTTTGTGGGAGAAGAAATAAAGTTTTATTAATTGTTTCCAGGTAAAGTGAGGGTTCTCAGGGCTACTGCCTCAAAATTATCACATGGTATTTTGAAAGAAAATATATAGTATTTAAAGAGAGCTCAGGAACTCAGTCTCAGAGTATGTGATGAAACACATGTTCCAGACCAGGTATTGGTCTGGATTCTTATCTTTCAGTTACAACTTCACAGGTGCCACATCCCTGTCCTTGTGTGTCCTTCCCCTTGGTCAGTGAACAATAAGGGGTGAGGGTGGGGGGAGATTACCTGGTTTACATGTAAAGAGAAATGTTCACCTTGGGTTCTCCAGTATCAGGAAAAGCATGCATTGTTATCAGTCTTGTAAATTTCCTAGATTACCAAGTGGCCCAGGAGAGAATGGCTCAGTGCACGGACGCAAATAGAAGCTGGGGTGCCCAGCTTTCACGCTGCCTTTGGTTAATTACTAGGCCCAAGTAAGGAGCCTCAGTGTCCTCAGTAAAGCAGCTTGTAAGCATCTGTTACACTGGCATATCTGATTTGTAACCACATATACAGGCATCCCTCTACCTCTCAGGCAATGGGGCTTCTTGGGTCTTGGCAAGACCTTTGTCCTTTCTTCTTGCTCAGACCTCTTTGTTTCTATTAATATGAAGAAGCTTGATGTTTCCCCAATTCATTCTTCCCCAGAAAGGTTTGGTTGACAACGGTACTCCAAAAGTGTTGTTTTTCAAAAATACTTCGGTACGTAGCCTCTAAACAGAATTAAACCATCAAGCCTAGAAAGGCATACCACAGCCAAGGCCTTGTGCTACAGGAGAATGGGGACATTTTTGTCCTTTTATGCTACATTTCTGAACAAATGCCTCCTATTAGCAAGAATGCGTTAAAGCAATGTACAAGCACAGAGAGGCACCCAGAGAGGTTTTCAGAGGAAGGAAAAGAGATAGAAGAAACTTTACATTTATGTAATCAACATATTTAATATCCTTATCTCATTTCATCCTGTCATTAAAAGAAGCAAAAATGTTGTCCCTCTCATAGAGGAGATAAATTGGAAGTCAGAGAAACTAAGATTTAAGACAATAGAGTTACTATTTTTCTGAACTTCTATGCACCCGTGGGACAAACTATTTGCTGAGTTACTCACCATACATTGTGTAAAGCCTGAAGATTTGGCATTTAATCTCCCAGTCTCCATTGAAACTGGCTGCCATGGAACCTAACTCCGCCAATAAAATATAAGAAGAAAAAAAGGCTGATGTTAAGGCCTCTGGGAAAGCTTCACAATTTTTTTTGGTAAAAAGCCAGATGGTAAGTACTTTGGCCTTGGTAGGACATTGGGACTAAAGCAACACTCAACTGTTACTGTCCATCTTCCTGAGTGAGGAGGGCTGTGGAGGTTAAAACAAATGCGCATGCTTGTTTTACAACACGTTATCTCAAGAATGGTCAATGGACCTGTTGCCTATAGTTTGCTGCCCCTTGATTAGGAAATCCAGAAAGATATTGCTGAGTAAAATAATTTGTGGGTTTTTATTTTTCATGTCTGTTCACCTGATGTTATCATCATTCTGAAGAAACAGGGTCTGGGTGCTGGTCCTGAGCCTTTTTTCCCTCCTCAAGGCTCTTTTTTTGTTTTGGATTTTTGGTCGGACATGGGGCTTGAACTCTGGGCTTGGGCGCTGTCCTTGCGCTCTTCAGCTCAAGCTCTACCTCTTGGCCACAGCGCCACTTCTGGTTTTTGAGTGGTTTATTGGAGATGAGAGTCTCACGGACTTTCCTGCCTGGGCTGGCTCCTGAGTAGCTAGGATTACAGGCGTGAGCCACTAGTGCCTGGCAAAGAGCTACTTAGCCTTTATGGACTAGTTTCTCTATAAAAGGAAAATCTTAAACCAGATAATAAAAGAAACAATAAAGGCCTTCCATGAAGCTTTATAGATGAGGCTCAGAGGTGTTAATTGGCTTGCTTTAGATTACATACTTAGTAACATGTAGAATGGACTTGAGCTCAGGATATGGGTCTTCAAAGTTTCCAAATTTAGTAATCTGAATAGTATCACAGACTCAGTAGTTTCATGTTTGGAAACATGTTGGAATTACCAGGGAGTTTTCATCTATCTATCTATCTATCTATCTATCTATCTATCTATCTATCTATCTATCTATCTATCTATCTATCTATCTCTATATGTCTGTCTATTATGTTATTTGGCTTATATGAGTTACATGGGAGGATTTCAATGTTATATCTCCATATACACTGTATTCCAATTAATTTCAACTCTTCTGTCTCTCACAGCTCTCTTAGGGAGTTTAAAAAAGTACTAATGCCTGAACTCAAACCCCAGTCATAACTATTTAACCAGTGTGAAGTGTAGCCTGGCTTTCAGCACTTTTTAAACCAGGATCAAAAATGGAGACCTACTATTCTAGCTGTGAAATCTAAAGATTTCATGACTACAACAGGTCAGGAAAGCATGTCTGGTGCAGATGACCTCAGCCTATGTAAATGGCCATGGAATAAAATTCATCTCCTACAAAAGGCTATGTTTTTTTCTGAGGCATTTTGGAAAATTCAAATTGTGACTCTCCAACAGTTTATTATTGCTGGATGCCAGAGAATTAATACCTAAGTCTCCAAAATGACTTCATAGAAATAATCCACTCATCATATGGTGTTCACTGATCACTTAAGATTCTGGTAAGTTTATTGCAAAATGCAATTAAAGTAATGTGATTAATGATCTCTTCTTCCCTTCCTTTCACATGGTGTCCATACCATTTCAAGACACTTGAAAACATGTTGTGATGTTGGTGGTGGTAAGTGGGTTGAGGAGGAGTGAGGTTCTGGGTTCACTGCTTTGTAAGAAGATGTTGGAGTAATACATCTGTAAGACTCCCTTGTATGACGTCTGCAAAGCTGACATTTGCTGGCACTTTGGCCTCTCAGTCTCTTTCCACATTGAGGAGACCTATGGGATCTGGTATATCTAGAGAGTTCCTCCTCTATCAAGAGTATTTTAGGCTTTACTAAAAACTCTGTATTTCTTCCATGTAGAATAATGGTGAAGGACAAAATACAAATGTTATATTTTTTCCTGTATATATTTTCCTTCTCTTTTGGAATACAGGATCCCCTCTACAAATTTTGAGGGATAGAAAGTAATCAATTTCATCATACATGTCTGTCAGACACAGGATTCTGTAGGGAAATGTGTTGCTTTTGAGAAGTAGGGGCTGTGATGAAAGTACATGATAATTTATTAGACATTCTTATTCTGTTCCAGATAAAGTAGATGGATTTTATACCTGTAGGAGTATCAGGATTTAGAAAAAAAAGAATTTTTTTTTATTTTTTTATTGTGAAAATACTGTACCGAGGGGTTACAATTACATGGGCAAGATAACGAGTACATTTCTTATCAAGCATTGTAGGCTCCTCCTTTGTTTCCCCTTCCCATCCCTTCCCATCCTCCCCCTGCCCCCCCAATCCTCCCCGCTTACCCCCCCACCCCCGCACCAAAGTTGTAAAGTTCATATTTCGACATAACGACTTGTACATCTCATTGTTGCAATGGGTCCACCTGTATCCCTATTTAAACGATTTGTTTTTGCCCTTCCGCTCCACAAATTATACCCACATCAAATACAGTGAAAGCAGGAGTTATACCGTGGGGGAGGGACATACAAAGCACCAAAGAAATCATCTTATAAATGTGTTAGAAACAATCGCATGAAAGGAAAAAAAAAAACATTTGAATCCTTATCCTGGGGTTCATTTCCCTAACATCACCTTATCTGACCTTTTCTGCTTGACTCAGACATATACTAGATATTGCAAATAAGGGAAACCATGGGACCTATGTTTCTTTGGGCCTGGCTTACTTCACTTATATAATTTTTTCGAAGCCTTTCCATTTCCTAACAAATGGGGCAATGTCATTCTTTCTGATGGAGGCATAGAATTCCATTATGTATATATACCACATTTTCTTGATCCTTTCATCTACTGAGGGGCATCTGGGTTGGTTCCATATCTTAGCTATAGTAAATAGTGCTGCAATAAACATAGTCGTGCTGGTAGCTTTAGTGTGGTCTTGTTTGTGATCATTTGGGTAAATGCCCAAAAGTGGGATTGCTGGGTCATAGGGGAGCTCTCTGTGGAGTCTTTTGAGGAACCTCCATACTGCTTTCCAAAGTGGTTGAACAAGTTTACACTCCTACTAACAATGCAGTAGGGTTCCCTTCTGTCCACATTCCCTCCAGCATCTGTTGTTGTTAGAGTTCTTGATTATAGCCATTCTAACTGGAGTGAGGTGGTATCTCAATGTTGTTTTGATTTGCATTTCTTTTATGGCTAGGGAGGTTGAGCATTTTTTCATGTGTCTATTGGCCATCCTTCTTTCCTCTTCAGAGAAGTTTCTCTTTAAGTCTTTAGCCCACTTATTTATTGGGCAGTTGTTTCTTTGAAGATTTATTGTTGGAGGATTTAATTTTTTGAGTTCCAGGTATATTTTAGATATGAGACCCTTGTCCATTGTATGGCTAATGAAGATCTTCTCCCATTCGTGAACTAGTAGAAAGTATTATGAAGAACACATTTATTTTCCTGTGATGAAACAAATTGGAGAGAGAAGAAAAATAAAACACACACATATATGCATATATACATTGGAAATATAATAATTAAGTATAATTTTATTGCTATTATTAAGGGATTGTACAGAGAGGTTACCATGGTATAAGACAGCTAATGAGTGAAATCCATGTGTTTTTAAGAATTACTACCAGAATTCTTTTTTCTCATAAAACCTCTAGTTATAAATAGGTATATAAGTATGTCTATCTATCTATCTAAAATCGTGTCTCATAAAAACATAAAAACATTTTACTTTCCTGTCATGGATACTGAAAATGCTAGCATACATATAAATAATGCCTTGAGATACATATTGTGATTGGTAAATTTTATATCCATCCTGAAAATATTACCTTATTTGAAACTAGGATGCAGCCGATGTAGCTAAGCTGGGTTGCACTGGAGTAAGGTGAGCCCCTATCCCAATATAGAAATAAAAGAGGTATGGGGAGGGTGGGTGTGTAAGGTAGAGAATGGAGCAGGGGGCTACAATCCAAGGACTTCAAGGGCTCCCAGTTGCTGAAAGAGGCAGGCAGGGTCCTCCTCAGGGAGGATTGGAAAGACAAGGCTTTGCCAAAATCAAGCTCTGCTAAAACCATGATTTCAGATTTCCAGCTTCCAGAATGGGAAAGAAGACATTTCTATTGTTGCAGGACATCAGTCTGGATTACTTTGTGGATGGCAGAGTTAGGACAAGAACATGGTACAATAAACATAATCTTTATATTTTAAAAGTCAAATCAAATGTCCATATATTAAAAACTTAGTAAATGGTGAAAAGTCAATAAAATGTTTTGCTGCTTACATGCATGACAAAGATGTGAGTTTTACAAACACACAAAACTCTTGGTTGAATACTAACAGTCTCATGATATAAAAATAGCTGAAACAAAAAGGAACTGGGGCATGCCCTTTGAAACAAAACAAAAACTTAACATCAATGAATCATAAAAATACTCAGATATGAATGTTACCTTTAATTCAATTTTTTAGTACAAATATAGTTCATTCAAATGGCTAGAACTGGTAGCATATTTTGTGAAATGAGAAGAGGTGACTTTGGGAAAAACAAAAAAACATTCTTATCTGTGGATGACTTCAAAACCTGTAGGTTACATTGATTGTCTTAACTACTGGATTTCCTGGTAACTGGTCCTAGAACAGAAGAAATGGTAATATCAATAAATAGTTGTGGCCAAGAAACTTAGAAAACAACAGGATAGAAGCTTGCGGCTCTGTCCACTTGTTTTGTAGAATCTAACTATAATTAATGCCTCCAGTCCACAAAATGAATGGGATTAGAGGGCTTGGCTTTGAGAGAAATATTTGCACAGAAAGTTGGAAAGCTGAATAAACAACTTATTAAACTTGACCCTCTCATATAAATACCATAGTCTATGAAGTGATGAAAACTTACAAAAAGTCTCTAAGTAAGATTTCAGAACCAGGGTCAATTTTTATTATATAACTGGAGTTAGAGTTGGCTCTTTTATTGTGTGTGTGTGTGTGTGTGTGTGTGTGTGTGGTTTTTTTCCCATCTGACCTTTACTTTGTACAACATATTTCCTCCAACCAGGCCAACTCTCCATCATTATACCACCTTCCAAAATAGGACAACTAGCTGGAGATGAATTCATATTCAAACCATAATTATATGTACACATATATACACGTATTTTTATTTTTCTCTTCAAATGTGTATTTTAATGCTTCTATCAAATTTTGGTATCAGGGTCTTACCATCTGAGTTGAAGGGACTATCGCCAACTTTCTGAAAGATTTTTTTATAATTATATTTTTTCCTTAAATGTTCAATAGAATCTACCAATTAAGTCAACTAGGACTAAGTTTTGCAAACAGCTTTCTTTTTTGTCTTTCATTCTCATGTAAATACAGATATGCAGACATGCAAGGATTGTCCCAATCTGAAATTTAGAATCAAATTTTAAGCTTTCAGAGAAAAAAAGTCAGAGTTTTGTATCCAAATATCTAACTGCCTCCGAACCAGGTTTTCTAGATTTCTCTAGATGTTTCTAATCATATGCAGAGCTGAGATTTTCTGATGTAACATGAATGCTAGATAAAGAAATGATCAGAAAAGGACAAAGTAGAAGAAAGAGAGACTGGACTAGGAAGTAATAATTCTAAGAAAGCATACTGAGACCATGAAAAAGAGCAAAAAACTGAGGCTAGATGCATGGCTCAAGTGGCACAGCATTTGCCTAAGAAGTTCAAGGCCTTGAGTTCAAGCCCCAATACCACCATTAAAAAAGTAGAACATGAAGAACAAAGGCAAAGAGAAAATGCCATGCACAAAGAGGCATCAGGAAGTACATACAGAGTTTGCAAAAATGTGATAACACACAGAGATTAGGTCTGAGGCTCAGAAGTGAAGCAGAATTTCTTCTTACCCTGGACCTCTGCATTTTATTGGTTTTGTGACATTGGGATAGTTAAATTATTTAGCTCTCTCATACCCTGTTTCCTCATCTGAAGACTAAAGGACATAATATTTAAGGTAACTTGTAGAGTACTCAAAATAGAGTTCATGACAGGTAGAGTCATTCCAGTTGAAGGTCTTCTTCATTGTTACCTGTTATATTAAGCCAAAGAGGAACACTAACATTGGTAGTATTAACTTAAATAAGCTACCCAATTAGTGATATTGTTATGAAAATTTAAAAAGCAAACATTGCATCAGTGGGTAAAGAGGATAGAATGAGGGAAGAGTGTACAAATTAAAATTCATCTAATGTGGTGATTATTCACTGCTAACGTGTCCTAATTTGTCAGAATTAGTTAGGAAGTTGCCGGCTCACATTTTCTCTGTATTTGGTATAAATTCAGATTTGCCACAGAACCCCAGATACCCAACAGCATCTGTCTAAAAAATTGTAGAATTAAGAACCAAGGCTCTGTGACCAAATGTTTTTTATGTATTTTTTGAGCTTCAATCTACTTGCATTTTAAGGATCGTCTAACTTAATGACATGTATACTTTAGAGTAAAATGAATAACAAATAAATCTGTAATAATCTACCTCTTCTGAGAATATGAGTCAGTCTCTTTTCTCGACTAAAGGAAGAATTAAGTAAAATAAAATCTGGAAAGCCCATTGATTACCATTATATACTTAGTAAGTGTGTGTCAGAATCTTTTGCTGGGTAATTGTTATTTAATCTTTAGCAATGCGAAGAATTGTATCTTCTATAATGGGATCAAGCCCATTGGTAAAACCCACCTTATTTTAAATCTGCTTCCTTTTCAGAAGTACAGATACTGCTGTCCATCCTTATGTGAATTGACAACACCCATCTCCACAAGCCTCAGAAAAAAGCCTGAGAAAATATCACATACTATTGTGCTTTCAATAAACTACATTTGGAGTTTTCAGACTGGAAACTAATAGTGTCTAAATATTAAAATGCATTTTAGAACCATCCTTTCCAGAAATTGCCAATAAACGGAAATATTAAAATTCCTCAGGTTACAGAATGCTCAGAGGAATGGCTCATTTCTCATGCTCCAAATATGACCTGGAAGAATATCTGAAGTATAGAAATTGTTTGTTCCAAATAATCTCTACTGGCCATCTCTACTGAAGGGAAAGAAAACCGGGCCTCATAAAAAGCTACACCCTTACAGTCAGTCCAGGCTAGAACTCTGTAGGATGTAGAACCACTTAAGCAATTGTATTTTGACTGGGAAAAATAGTAGCCACAACAGACCTCTGGGCAGGTGTGAGTAATCTTTATTTTTGTACGCTTGGGAGAATCTATCCTATTGAGCAGCAGAACAAAATGACATTCAGAATTTATCATTTCAAATTAGATAAAAGGCTTACAATAAATTATGTTAGAGCCATTCAAGTGATGAATAAAATTCTGTATTCTCATACTAAGATCCTACAAAATGCCATCGATGCTATTTAGATTGTCTTTTGTATGATGTAGGGGCTGGTTAACCTTCCCATTCAAAACTGCATTCTAGCTGGACACTGGTAACTCTGGTCTGTAATCCTATCAGGAGGCTTTGTTCTGAATATGAAAGTTCAAAGCCTGGCAAAAAAAAAGAGCCTTAAGACTCTTATCTCCAATTGAGCAGCAAACAGCCAGAAGTGGAGATGTGGTACAAGTGATGGAGCATCTGCCTTGAATGAAAAAGCCAAGTGAGAAAGTTAAGCTCTGAGTTCAAGTACCAGTACTGGTACACACACTTAAAAAAAAAACCTATTCCAGGGATATATTCAATTCTCTGTGGATCAAACAGTTCCAGAAACAGCTCCCAGATATTACATATAGCATACATTACATATAAATATACATATTTATAGCATGTATGTATACATTATTATAACATACATACTAATATTATAATATAATATTTCCAAGAATTGTCCCAAGTCTAAATTACCTAATGGACAACAAATATCTAATTGGGACAGTCACACATAAGTTAGAAAGTATTACTGAATGGATCCAAATATGTATATGTTATTTTTTTTCTTTTCTGTTGACAACTTTTTTCTGTGTCTTAGTTTCCTACGAAAATCTCTAAGAGAGATTTCACCAATATGAGTCCATGAGATGGTTGCACTGATGATTAAAAAATACTTCTATTCAGATTTTCTCCCAGGTAGGGAAATACCGTCTCACTGACGGTATTTTTCTTGGAAATTGTTTAGCAAATGATTTGGAGTTTTGATACTGTGGCTGCCAAACACCCACATCCTTCCAGATGTCAGAAAGAACAATCTTATCATTGGTGAAAAGACTATAGCTCATCTGATGAACTGATTCTTAGCTAGTGATTCACCCAGAGAGTGACTTTCTAGTTTATTCCACGAATAAAAATGACCACTGCAGATCCCACAAGCACATCAGTAAGGCAAGAGTTCCTTATCACAGAAGATCATATTTTAATTGTGCCACATTTGCCACTCACTGGTATCATTGTAATTCATTAATATGGAAGATTGATTTCTAAATATGGACTTGCAGAGATTGAAAAAGTTTCTTGAGCCATTCAAAATGATCAATGTAGGCAAGTAGGCAGCAGACAGTTGTCAAGAAACAAATGTATCTGTCTTGTCATACACCAAATAGTATCTTGAGCCTTGTACTCTCCCTGGGCCAGAGGTTGCCCATTGATTTATACTTTTATTTCTGTTCTTCAGCTATTCCAAACATTTGAATGAATTCACAATGACCTTTATGTATTCATGGATGGTTAGTATTTGTCAAAATTGAAGAAGTGGGGAAAACTCTAAAGACCATTTTATTGTGGCAAGTGTAGAGGTAGAGAATTGGAGTGGAAGGAAGTATCACAATGTGGAGATGACAATGTGCATTATAAAAAGCATATTCAATAGATTTGCCTTTTAAATATAAACTATAGAAAGTAAATGTAATAAAGACTTCTGTTAGGCTAGGAAATAATGATTAAGAGTGCATTATAGACATGGTTAAAACGGAGATAACACGCCTGTCTCTTCCTGTCTGCTCTCAGGGAAAATTTACTTCTCTATTAGCCATCACTCACTTGAACTCTAGCCTTAACAAGCAGCATAAAAATTAGTTATAAGACAGATTAGTTAATTTAAATATGAGGAAACTAAGTTTAGAGGAGTAATTAAAAACCCTCTCTCCTCTAGATTGTACCTCCTATTTAATGAAAGAATTATGATTCTATTTGTATCCTTTGTATCATTAACCAAAAATGGCAATGAAGTTAACTTTATTTTTCCTTGACTAAAAACCCTAGCTTATTTGGAGGAACCTTGAATCGGCTATTTAAACTCCCTTTATATGGAAAGACAAAAAAAAAGCATAAAAATCAATGCTAAAACTTTAACTAAAAATAGGGAAAACTATACATTTCAACATTGGCAGGATTCCGGCTCTTAATGAGAAAAGAAAAGGAAGCCAAATTTGAAGAAAAATTGCTAAGCATATTTAAAGTTTGAGTAATTTATTTTATGGGCACTTTGTAGAACATTTTGATTTAGAATTTTTGGATACAGATGATAGATTATAAAATTCTTTCTTTTAAAAGTCAACATAGTTAACAATCTGAAACTTTAACCATTTCTTGAGTTTAAGGGCATTGTTTTTATTAACATCATTTTTATTCCTGCCTTCTTGATGTAATTGACATTTGTAATTTTTTAGCATTTTCTTTGGTTTATATCTTTTTCATACGTTGACTCCATAGTTTTGTCAGCCTTCTGATTTTTCAGCAACTTCCCTGGGCTTTTTATCATTATTTTTTACTTATTTAAGTTTTTAAATATATTTTTAATATTTAATATTTACATACAGTACTGTATGAAGTTACTTTGCATTTTCTGCTGTTTCTGGCTTTGAACTTATATTCTCCAGATCTTAGCCTCTTGAGTAGCTAGGATTACAGATGTGAGCCACTGGCTCCCAATTAACATCCTTACTTTTTTACTGATGTTACTAAAAAAATGATAATAATGAAGTTTGTTATCCCTGTAATTATTCAGGTTTTATTTTACTAAATAATTCCTCTCTTTACATCTCACAATGTTGTCAGAAACTAATAAAGCATATATGAACATTTTTCTCATTTGAACTTGTAATTGCATTCTAAGGAACAGCAGACATATGAACTTGGATTTAGGTACTGCTGTGGTAGATGAATAATTATCTCTGCTGATTTTTGTGTTAAGCCTTTGATGTAGCTTTTTGAAGCTAAGTTACATATTCATTTAAAATATTGTGACATAATTTTCTTGTATGTAAGTTTACCTGATTTGGGAAAAGGAAGAGGGGTCACAGAAATGGTAGGACAAAGAGTGAACCAATGCAAAAGTGATACTCACTAGACACTATGTTGGAAATGAACTTTACAATTTGGCCAGGGGAAGTAGGGGTGGGTAGGAGAAAATGAGGGAGGGGTCAAAAAGAAATGTACTTATTACCTTACTTATGTATCTGTAACCCCTCTGTACATAACCTTTACAGTAGTTTTTATTTTGAAATTTATTTATTTATTTATTTATTATTGTGAAAATGCCGTACAGAGGGGTTACAATTACATGGGCAAGGTAATGAGTACATTTCTTATCAAGCATTGTTGCCTCCTCCTTTGTTCCCCTTCCCATCCCTTCCCATCTCCCCTCCCACTCTCCCCATCCCCGTGCCAAAGTTGTAAAGTTCGTTTTTCGCCATAACTTCTTGTACATCTCATTGTTTCAATGGGTCCACCTTCCTCACCACAAATTATACCAACATCAAATACAGTGAAAACAGGGGTTATACCGTGAGGGAGGGACATAGAAAGCAACAAAGAACCCCAAGATGAGGACTCAAATTTTGTTTTTCTTTCTTGCTATTGTTTCTAACATATTTATACAATAATTTTTTTTAAAAAATTACTGTCATAGTTCTTTATTCCAGGAAAGAAATTGAGGGGCTCACCAGAGATTCAGACTTTTTCTCTCCATTTAATAACACAAGTGATTCTACCTGTCACCAATAAGAGAAAAGCGAAACAGTTTACTTTGTATGAAAAGTAGCATGAACTTAAGCCAGGAAATTTTATTATATTTATTTTGTTCTTCTAAACTGACAATATAACAACAGTCTCTTTTGTGCTGAGCAATCTTTGACAATAGCCCCCTAAAGCTAATATTTTTTAAATATTAGTGCTTGTAACTTTAACTAAGTATCATTATCTCACAATATTGTGAAATTTCTGAAATTTATATAATCACTTAATCACAATAAAAATTGATATATAAAAACAAGCAAGTAGGCTACAATTATAGATCAGTTTTATTTAAACTTGTTAAAAAAGATCTACTTAGAATACAGTGTGACAAGTAATTTTTAAAATTTAAATATATTTAAATATTTAAAATCTAAATTTTTTCTAATAGTCAAAGGGAAAATTAAAAAATAGATTGGTTGTACACATGGGGCAAAATGTGTAGGGTCCTAGTGATGGATGTAGGAAAAAAATTGATATGGACCTGATTAAGTTGGTGGAGGACTGAAGAATAAAACATTTCCAGAACAGGAGTTAAATTCAAATCCTAAAAGTGACATGTGCCATTAATATTGATAAAACTGGCTGCTTTTCTTGCATATAGAAAATACTTTATTTAGGGGCTGGGAAGGTGGCTCAGTGGTAGAGCACTTGCCTTGCATGCCTGAGGCACTGGGTTCAATTCCTCAGCACCACATAAACAAAAAGAAAAAAGCCGGAAGTGGTGCTGTGGCTTAAGAGGAAGAGCGCTCGCCTTGAGCTGAAGAGCTGAGGGACAGTGCTCAGGCCCAGGCCCCACGACCGGACCCCCCCCAAAAAAAGAAAATACTTTATTTAATAATCTCATCTTCTAGAAAATAAGTACAAAGTTCTTTATAGTCTTCCCAAGAAGTTTGCTCAGAAATTGAGAATAAGTATACTAAATCAGTATACTATACTGAATATCATGAATGCAATATAACACAACTGTACCTCACAGCCATTTAAAAGAAGAATGATGAAAACAAATTTCAGTTCTTTTTAAATAATTAAAAAATTCAAAATTGAGAAGACAGAAAAAGAGGAGAAAGTAGCTAAGGAAATTCAACAGTTGTTATTTGATAGTAATTGGAAGCCAGTGATCAGAAGCTTTTGGCATACCATGTCTACCAAAGGCTTTGAATTTATTTACGTATTCATTACTTTTGTTTACTTTCTTAGATAGATTTTCACCCTTCAGTGGTACTTGGGAGAACACAAGAGTCAAATTAGTGCTGAGGTCCTTTTCTAACTAAAGGAAGAGATTTGGAAAACAAAGTGACATCTTAAGTAAATGAAGTTGTTTCTTGTCTCAACAGTTAGGAAAGAATCCTCTTATTGTTAATCTATGGTCTGATTTAATTTTTACCCTGACAGTAGAAGATGACTCTCCTATCTCCCATAAAAATATAATTGTTAAGGATAGTTTGAGGATTTCCTGCTTTATTCATATTGAATGTATTGTTCAGTTTCCTTTTTGGAGTTTGCAAGTCAGAATCCTGGCAGAAAAGTAATAACACTTTGAAGAGTTTAATGAAGGGAAGATTTGTAGCCTTGTGGGCAGGGTTAAAGCCTTAAGCCTGAGGAAGACGATGAACTCTGAATGAAACCTCCAGGCAAAGTGTTATAGACGCAGATTCTCCCAGTAGGAGCTGCAATCCTAGGTAAGCCACCCCAGGTCAAACTATGGTTTACCATTGAACTAATGAAGGGCAAAGTACTCAAACATTCTCTCTCCTCTTTCTTAGTCCTAAACTGCTCAACATAACATCACTGACACTCATTCACAGCCTTATTACCCCATATTAAATGCTGAAAGTGGTTGACATTTCCCTGTTTGATGCTGGTAGATGCTTCATGTGTTAACTTGCTAGTTTGAGTCCCATCATATTTTTTCCCATTACCCATAATCTATATCTTGTTATCTGCTTAATCATTGCTAGTACACATTTTATATCTACCAACCTTGCTATACTTGGAATTAAAATGTTTTATTTAAAATACTTATTGGCAAGGGATGGGAAGGGTAAACAAAGGAGGAGGCTGCAATGCTTGGTAAGAAATGTACGCATTATCCTGCCCATGCAATTGTAACCCCTCTGTACAGTATGTTCACAAATAAAATAAAATAAAATTTAAAAAAAATACTTATTGGCTTCTTTTTTATCAGTGTGAGTAATGATATGTGGAAAGTGCTTACACCTCCTTTTTCCCCCTGCGTATACTGTTGGGAAACACTTTAGGTCCTGTGACCAGTGGTAGTGAACATAAGACTATAACCTAATAATTTTAGTTGAAATGTAGCTATGTCTTTTCAATTTTGGTTAATGTTTGCCACAGCTTTTTAAAATACTAGATGCCACAAATTTAGAAAGTTTCTCTTTCTAGGTTTCTTAATTTTTTTTAATTGAAATAAATAGTGCCTAGTCTTTATGGCTCCTTTTTCAGCATCTGTGTGTGATATACACACCCATACCCCACACGTATGTGTGTGTGTGTGTGTGTGTAATACACATTTCTTCCATACCTATGATAGCATTAATGGATTTCTGAATGCCAAAATGTGCCTGTATTACTGTGATAAGTTTTCATTTCATGGCTCTCTTTCTCTCTTCCTCTCACATTATGCAATAAATAGTAACTTTGTTGAAACTCTTACCAAAAACCAATGCTATCACTGTGGTCTTGGACCTCCAAAACTGTGAGCTCAATAAACTTGCTTTATAATGTACCCAGCCTCAGTTGATTTGTTATAACAACAAAAATGGGCTAAGACTAGCATTATTTTTTCAGCTACCACAGCTCTCTACAATGAAGACTACCTCTTGTTCCTAATCTACTCTGCTCTGGTGGTAATAGTTCTAATATGATCATAAAGATGCTAGAAGAATCCTACAAAGGCAATTTTTCATAAAAGTGTAACTCATTTTACTTCTTGTCCAAGGGTGGACAGAATGGAAACAGGCTGGAGTATGCTCTTGTGTTCTTTCCATTTGTTTAGACATGGCACAAAACATCAGTGGATTACCAGCTGGCTTTTCTTTAATCAGTTTCTCCAGCCTTATAGTTAGAACATTTAACAAATGCTGGCCTAACTAGATAAGTATTATTAATTATAAGCATTTATTCTAAGTGTTTCTAAACCACTGAACTTCAAAGGTATTTTAGTTGGAAGACAGAGAGGGGAGCTTAACACCCTTTAAAATGGAAACACCCAGCTTTACTAGTCTTCACATTAAATAAATTTATGCCTTTTGGCCACACATACAAACACACGTACAACAAATATTGGGTGTTGAAATTGGAATTTTCATGCGTGTTTAAATAAGATCCATATTTTCAGTTGTAAATATCTTTTTCTTTTTATGGGCATGTCATCAATAGTATAAAAACTAGAGGCAAAATAAACAGATACATGCCAGAATCACATGGGATGTTAAAATGACTTCAGATGTCTCTTTAGATTTTACTATTTTTTTCTCATATCTATCCCAAGAGTATAATACTTCAGTTAAATGTTTTCCAGAGAGTCAAATACTTTGTGAGCAACAGCTATGTCTTATAATTATTTTTGTGAGCAACAGCTATTTCTTATAATTAATTATTTACAATACAATACAATAATGTCATATTAATATTCACATTGTTTTCTAGCGTTGGTAATAAGTCATTCATGCAAACATGGACTGTCTTTTTTATGCTGAAGATTGAAACCAAGTTTTAAACAGAAAAAAACATTTCATCATTTTAGTGGGCAAAGCTTTGTAAATTATTGCAACTGGATTTTGTATTAATATAAATGTAAATAATAATTACATTTTAAGAGTTTTGACTTAGGAGCTAAGCACTATTATTTAACTTTAAATGAATATTGAAACATTTTTAGTCCTTGCCTTCTAATACAGAAGATACAACTTATAATAATAGATCTCTAAAGACCCATGCAACATTTATGACACATGGCATAGTACTTACCATAAATAAACATTCATTAAAAGTTGGCTGTGATTAAATATCATATTACTATTGCATTATGCCAAAGACTAAATAGAGTTTTATTGTATGTCTTCTGATATAGTAGTTTCTAAATTAAATATTACTATGTACAAATGAGATTTTTGTTCACTGATTTCCTTTTTTATTTTGCTTGTCATGGGGGCTTGAACTCAGGGCCTGGTGCTGTCTCTAGTCTCTTTTGCTCAGGGCTAGCACTCTACCATTTTGAGCCACAGCTCTACTTCTGTTTTTTTGAGTGGTTAATTGGAGATAAGAGTGTCATGGGACCTTTTCTGCCAGGGCTGGCTTTGGACTGAAATCTTCAGATCTCGGCCTCCTGAGTAGCTAGGATTACAGGCATGAGCCACCAGTGCCTGGCTTGTATACCGATTTCTTAAGCGAATAAATCACTAAGTTAACCAATTTTGCTAAGATAGGACTTGAGATATATGTAGAGGATCACAAGATATGCTTGCTCTTAAATTCTTAAAGGTGGTAAAATTATTTTTCATATCAAGAATGAGAGTCTGGCTAGATTTGAGACATATAGCAGTCATGACCTACTATTTCCAATGTAAACCAACCAAGACAGCATACATAGGCTCTTGTTAATGTGAAGTTTTGTTTTTATTCTTGGAGCAATTTCAATTATCAAGATTTTATCTCAAATACAAAATGGAAGAATCATTCCAATCAATATATTCATTATTTTCTTCAAAGATTGTAATAAAACGTAATGTTAATATATTTTTATAAGCCAGTGATAGTAAATGTCAAGTAACTAAATACGTATGACTTCTTTTTAAAGTTAAGCAAGGGTTTAATTTAGTATAACAGGGTTACAGTAGGAAGATATTTTAAAGAGAAACATTTCCTGCTCCTCATGTAGGAAATAGGAGTTAAAGATTCTTTGCATTACTTTTTAAACAAAGGAGAAAACAATGCTAACTCAATTTTGCTACCTAATTTATTTATTTATTTATTTTACTTTCCAATGTCTATTCAAGTTCTTGATCATCATGTTCCTTTGTTCTCTTGGCTATATATAGAACACCTGGAGATTCTCAGGCAATACTAATGGAGAACAGGACGGGAGAAACTCAGTTCATCCTTATCGGACTGACCAGTGACCAAGACCTGCAGATTTCCCTCTTTATAACTTTCCCTGTCATCTGGGAACCTGAATATGATCTTATCGATTCTCTCTCATGTATATTTTCCTTGGTCACCTGTCTCTAGTGGATTTGCACTACTCTTCGGTCATCATTCCAAAGGTCATGACAAGGTCATTTCCTACAATGCTTGTGGTACTCGCATGTTCTGTTTTTCAGGCTTTGTTATGGTAGAAAATTACCCATTGGTCTCAATGGCCTTGATCACAAAACAGCAGTGTGTAAGCCTATTATACCAATTCCAGAAGAAATAGTTATGTATGCATTTCTGGTCACAGGCTCCTATGCTTGTGGTTTCTGAGTACCACCATTTACATTGGGAGCCTATTCAGCTTCTCCTTCTGGAAGTCCAGCGTGGTCTATCATTTTTTCTGTGATACAGCAGCAGTTATGTTACATCTTGTTTGGATACACATGTCAGTGGGCTACCTATTTTTAAATTGGCTTTCAGAACACTCATTTAAGTTTAGTACACTGTATTAAGAAAAGATTTTTTTCCTAATTGAAATTTTATCAAGATAATCATAAATTCATATTCAGCTCTGAAAAACAATAGTAATCCCATTTTATCTTTTACCTAACTTTCTGCAATAGAAATATTTTATAAGATTATAGTACAAAAATCACAACTATGGAGGCTGGGAAGGTGGCTCCGTGGAAGATTATTTGCTTTGCATGCATGAAGCCCTGGGTTCAATTCCTCAGCACCACATAAGCAGAAAAAGCCAGAAGTGGTGCTGTGGATCAAGTGGTAGAGTGCTAGCCTTGAGCTGAAGAGCTGAGGGACAGCACCCAGGTCCAGAGTTCAGGCACCATGACTGACAAAAAAAAATTAATCAATGTCAATAACATGGTTGTTATATATCTTAACTGAACATTCCAGACTTATACTTGCAAATGTGTGTGTTTCATCCTTACAACTTTGTCACTTATGTAAATTGCTCAGTGTTTTTTAAATTAATATATTCCTGGTACATTATTTTCCATTAAAAATTACAACCCGCCTAAATTGAACTTGAAATCAGTCTCTTCTAAACAGCACAAGATTTTGTTTATTTAAAAATCTGCTGCGATCTCTAGTTTTTGATTGGTGTATCTAAGTCATTAATTTTGCAGGTGATTATTCATTAAATCTGCCATGGTGTTCATGTACTTTTTTTTTTTTTGCTAGTTTCTCTGGTTCCCAGGTCTGTAGTCTTTCTTATCTTCTGTGGGATACTTGAACATTTTTAGAGTTCTATATTGACCTACATGGCATACTTTTGAATATCCATCTCTGTGATTTCACAATGGTTGCCCTGGGTATTAAACTATCCCTATGTGACTTATTACAATACTGGTATCAACATTTTGCCATGGAGTAAACTGTACTACCTGTTAGGTTCTTTTACCTAAACATTCTTTGTTTTTAAATATGTACTCTCTGATAGTTTACATATTTTGTTCCAAATATCAAGTATGATTCATAAAAATAATGAGGAAACTGAATGTGTTTTATGTAGACTTTCCATCTCCTTTCATGGTTCAGACTTCCTTCCTGATATTCCTTCACTTTATTCTCTTATTTGTGTTTGAAGCACTTTCCTTCAGCAGCCAATTAAGCTGCTCAGGTTCCTTTACCCACAAGGATTTTCTGGGCACTAGCTACAAACAGAAGCCCTCTTGGTAATGCATACCTCCTGTTGTTAGTATGGGTTGACCCAAGGCTTCTAATGGATCTTCATATCTCTGATCTCACTCTGTCTTCTCCCTAGGTTCTAGAAAAACATGTATGGTACCTTTTGGAAACCCCAAGGTATGATACCCAAGGTGCATATTGGCCTGATAATCATGCCCATCTTTATTTGTTTTTTGTTTGTTTGTTTGTTTGTTTACTCTTTTTTTGGCGTCTGGTCCTGGGCCTGAACTCTGGCCCAGTTCCTCAGCTCTTCAGCTCAAGGCTAGCTCTCTACCACTTGAGCCACAGCGTCAATTTCGGCTTTTTTTTTCTGCTTATGTGTTGCTGAGGAATCGAACCCAGGGCCTCATGCATGCAAGGCAAGTGCTCTACCACTGAGCCACTTTCCCAGCCCATGCCCATCTTTATTAAACTACAGAATGAAGAACATGTAATTGAGGCCCAACAGAGGGCCATGTTCAAGTTTCCTGGCTTCTGGATGATTCACATCTCAAAAAAAGTGCACTTTACTAAGCTTAATGCAGTAAATTTGAATCTTGATAGCTGAGAAGTAGTTTATCCTCAATGACCATGTAGTAAAATATATCTCTAATCATGGTCCCTCCGACAATCAGCAAGTTCTACACTTGTGAGGGTCCCCACTGTAGTGTTAACCCTACAACATATGAAACATGCTCATCAATGAACATTGCCTCACCCTCAGATTCAATAATAATAATGAAGGAGAAGGAGGAGAAGGAGGAAGAAGAAGGAGAAGGAGGAGGAGGAAGAAGAGGAGGGGGAGGAGGACGAGGAGGAGGAGAAGAGGGGAGGGAGAGGGGGAAGGAGGGGAGGGGAGATAGGGGAGGAGGGGGAAGGGAAGGAGAGGAGACAGAGGAGGAGGGGGAGGGGAAGAGGAAGGGAGAGGGAAGGAGATAGGTAGAGGAGGAGGGGAAGGGAGGGGGAAGGGGTAGGCTGGGGGAGGGAGAGTAGGTAGAGGAGGATGAGAGGGGAGGGGGAAGGGGTAAAGGGAAGGGGAGGGAGAGGAGGTTGAAGAGGAGGGGAGTAGAGGGAGAAGGGAAAGGGGGAGGGGAGGAGAAGGAGTTCTATCAGCCTTTAAGGGTAGGCTTAATGGAGGTCCATAGGAGGCAATTCTATGTCCTATCTCTGAGAGTCGGTGAATATAACCTAATTTGAAAAAGAAAAAGACAAAATTCAGTTAAGAGTCCTGAAGTGAGAACATAATGGATTTTTCAAGTGGGGCCTAAATTCAATGACAACCATCCTGACAGAATTAGGAGTATGTGAAGGAGGCAGAATTATAGTTCTATAGCCCCTTGTTAGGGGATACTCAGAACTATCAGATATGAAAAGATATTCTCTCCTTGAGGCTAAGGGGGAGGTCAGCATTCTGGACACCTTAATTTTGAGCTTCTGCTTCCCAGAGCTGTGAAAGAATGAATTTCTATTGTACGTCACCCAGTTTGTGATAAGTTGTTAAAGCCACTGGTTATTGGCATTGTTTTCGCCTTCTGCAATTGAAAATTCTCTGCTTCCTCCTGACCCCTTTGATTTCAGAGTTAGAGCTAGCTGCCATTCAGATGGCTTCTTCCCTCTATGAGCACATTGCTTCCCTGTCTTTTTTCACTGCTTCTGTCCTCAGTTTTCAGAAGTTAGAATGATATGTTGTGACATAGATTTCTTTGAGTTTATCCTGTTTAGGTTCCACTAAAACTTCCAGAGTCTGTAAGTTTATCTATTTCACAGAATTTGTAAAGTATCAGGCATTTATTCCTTAGGTATTCTTTAGCCCCATTCTCTTTCCTCTTCCTTTTGGTTACTCTGATGACATACATGTTTTGAGCTTTTCTTATTGCTCCACAGATTCCTGAGGTTCTGTTTGTTTGTTTTTCCATGGTCTCTTTGTTCTCAAGTTGTGTACATTTCATTTTTTCCATCCTTCAAGTCATGGATTCTGTCTTCTCTCATCTCTGTTCTTCTATTAAGCTCATCCAGTAGTTTTGTTTTGTTTTGGTCATTGAATTTTTCAGTTTTATAACTTCAAATTGGTCATTTAAGTAACTACTCTTTGTTGAGATTTTGTTTTGCATTCATTTTTTAGGAAAGTTGTACTTCATTGTGAGGGAATTTCTTTAACAGCTGGTGTAAAATTGTTCTCGGATAATTACAATATTCACTTCATCTAGATATTGATTTTTTCAAGTTGTGACTTTCCTGGTTATTGGTGTGTCAGGTGATTTTCAGTCCACATGCAGGACACTGTGAATATTGTGGTAAGAGATGATAGCTTCTATTTCAATCCCCTCCCTCTGTCCTCAGTACTGGGAATCAATCCTAGGGAGGGCCTTGTACAGGCCCAGCAAGTACTCTCCCTCTGAGCTATGTCCCTAGCCCCTTAAGGTAAAACTTTCAGAATCGTATGAAATCACTCTCTTTAGGTTTGTCCTACAGATTTTACTTTGGTGGGCAGCAGTTACACTAACTTTTTTTCAAGGTTACAATAATTTTTAAGTCTTTGTGGTGTTATTTTTGTCTGTTTGTGTTGATTTGGTGCAATGAGACTCCCTTATTGCCTTTAAACTGTGAACCTCAGATCTTTGCCTCCTGAGTAGCTAGGATAACAGGCCTGAACCACCATTGCCCAGCCCATGGGTCTTTTCTGGTGGAGATTTTCTCTGAGTTACCAGGTGTCTTTCAGTAGTCAGGTAGTCTTGACCTCCTAAGTACAAAGAAGCTTCCCTAGTCTGGGTTATAGAATAAAGTGGTCATCTCTGCCCATCTTAACTGGAGAAGATTTCTTCACCCATGAGTTTCTTGTTTTAGGATCTCAGGTATATGGGGTCAGTAAAATTTACAGCCAAGATTACTATAGCAAGAGCCATTGTGTGATGCTACTGGACCTTTCATATCTTCTGTCAGAGAGGAGACTCATGCATGGTGGAAAAGGAGGATGACACTTTTGTCCATATAGTGTCCATGAGACTCCAAATGAATTCTTTTTCCCAGAGGGCCAGGTAGCATTCCCTGCAGGGGAAGTGAGACTTCCCAGACTACATGCTATTGCTGATTTTGGGTCAGAAAATGTTGATTCTGGGTCACTTTGTCGGTTGGGTGGGAGATGTAAGACATTTTCCTACTGTGGTTTTCCTCTTCCTCTGAGGTCTTAAACTAGTTTATCTTCCTCTTGCCTTGTTTCTAGTTTTCCTCTTGTGCTGTTTCTAGGGTTTACAGTTTTGTGAGGCATGAAGAAACAGTGGCTGATAGCTTTATGCTATCTTGTCAGGACGCAGTCATAGGTAAGCCTTTTATTCTAATACAATGGGAGAATGTACAGAATGTGTATCTGACATGTAGTTGATTTCTGTATGACTCACAAGCCCTTGCATTCAAGTCTTTACCTTAGTTCCTCAGAACAAGAATTTATCTGAAATTGTGGTCCTTGCCATGGTAAGTAGTTGAGATACCAGTGAGAAAGAGTGAGTGCCCAATCCAATAACTAGAGGAGAAGACACAGACAAGGACCCTTTCAGATTTCTAGTTCCAGAATTGTGTCATTTGTAGGCCCTAGGATTGATGATACTTTGTGATGGTAGCCCGACAAAATGAATCCATCCTATGCTGTGTTGAAAACCCTTTCCTCACCAGAGTGATTATGATACTCAGCAACTGGTGATTTAAAGAAGTGTTGTGTATTTGCCTAGTTTATAATCAAATTAAATTCTAGCCATTGTAAGCATCTAGGCTATTCAGCTATTTCTGATGGATGGAACACAGGGCAGAGAGGTTCCTGTATGTTTCTTTCTGTAACATCTGTGTGAAAACCTACTTGCTGTAATTCCGAGACAAAGCCTTCACTGTGGTATGCAAACCTTTTATTCATCTCTTGTTGACTCCATGTCCATTTTCCTACATTTCTCCCCTCACATTTTTCCCACACTTGGCAAATTACTAGTTTTCTTTTTTCTAACTAAATTCTCTCCAGATGACCTACCTTCCTACTCGAGTTACAAAATGAATCCTTTCTACTCTTCTCTCTTCATCACCAGTGATAAACCCACACAATGTCTCCTCCCACACCTTCACGCATCCATTTGTTTTGAAGAAAAAACTCTACTTCAGATCATCAAGGCTCATCTGCAGAGTAAATTTTGGTAGTGAAAAAGACAACTTTAGCTCTGTTTCTTGAATTTTCTGAGGACTTTTCTTTCATCCATAGAGGAAGATATGGGGTTCAAATATCCTGAGGTTCCTTCCTGCCCTAATCGTCTGGACCTACTTTAAGAGATCACTATGGTGATGGATGAGCCAATGGGAAGGTTTTGCTAGTAGAGGAGAATGATCAACCCAAAAGGACTTGGCTAACCACAGACCATCTCTTTCTACTACCCTAACCTACTTCCTAGTGGTAAGCAATGAGGAAAGAGGGCATTAGGAAGCAATGAGAAACTGTAAAAAGTCAGTCCACATTAGGTAGGCAAAGTATGCATTACGTGACAGGCAAGAGCATCTGGACTAAGTGTCATTCATAATGTGTCAAGTACTGTTCCCTAGTGATGTAATATGAGAAACAAATGTGAGCCACACATATAAAAAGCAGATGAATTCACACTACATCTCTCTATATAGCATATATATGTACTTATGTACAAATATGTATACCTATACATAGTATATACATCCTAAATACACATATAGCATATATGTGTGTATATGTATATATACTTACACATGGTATATATTGAAATTTATATAGTGAAATGTATATTTATTGAAGCATATTGATGCATATATTGAAATATATTATTAAATACACGTATATATTTCAATATATGGTAGTATGTACACACATATATATATATATATTTCAATATATAATAGAAGCATACTATGACTTAAACTATGCCTCTAGCCCTTTTTGCTGGAGCTTGTTTATAAACAGGGTCTTGAACTTTAGCCTGAGCCAGTTGGACCATGATGCTCCCCTGTCTGCCTTCCAAGTACTGAGATTACAGGTTTGTGCCACAATGCCTGGCTCTTAATGATATGTTTTTATTTAACCCCAAACACCCCAAATATTATTCTTGTACATGTATTCAATGTAAAAAAATAGAGCTCGAGTACATCCGATTTTATACAGTCTTTGGGCTCTGTGCTTCCATCCCATGTTCAGTTTGAGTAGTACATTTCAAATGCTCAGTGGGTTCCTGTGTCTAGTTGTTACTACATTGAATAGAGTGGGTTTATCCTACATACTAGTAACTTCTGGTTGAGTGCATGTTGCTGGTGTCAGTCACCACAAAAAGAACCATGACAAGTCACTTCCCAGCTTGTAGTCTTTTTTTTTCCCTGCTGTTACCATGCCTGCCATTAGAATTTCGGTTAGGGTTTACAAGGGTAATAATGATGCCTGTTAACTCTTTCTTACCCTCACCAAAATGAGCTAAAAGAAAATAGCAGAGAGGGGAAAAAAACAACCTCTATTTGTTTAATGGATTAGTACTTTAATGCTTGACACTTTTTTGCTAGTGTCTTATTTACTTCCCACAGTGAATTTCTAAGAGGCAATTACATTACTTCCTGTTCATGGGGGTTGGGGGGGCAACATGTCCCAAACCAAACTGATTACCTTTCCTTTTAACACTGCTTTTCTGTATTTTCCCTGCTAAAGAGAGTTATATTGCCCTTTACTCAACTGCCTGTCTAGCAGATAATCTAAAACTACCTTCTATTCTTTCTCCTTATCGAATTAGTCACCAACTTGTACTGATTCTACCTTACAAATAATATACCTTAATTGTAGATGTTTCCTTTCCTTTTAAAACCTCATCTCACTGGGTACCAATGGCTCACACCTGTAATTCTAGCTGCGGAGGAGGCTGAAATCTGAGGATCCCAGTTCAAAGCCAGCCCAGGCTGGAAAACCTGGGAGACTTTAATCTCTCATTAACCAGCAAAAAGCTGGAAGGAGAGCTATGGCCAAAGTGGTAGGAGTGCTGGCAGAGAGACAGAGATGATGCCCTAAATTCAAGCCGTACTAACAGCATACAAAACAAAACAACACCCCCAAAATCTCCTCTTGATGGTTGAAGCCACATCATCTCAGGTCTAATTTCTTGTCCTTCTTACTGGCCTCTGTCTTCATACTCTGTTCTTTCCAACACAGCCTTTATCATGCCACTTCCCACATGACATTTTAATGACTCCTCATTTTCCTGGCTAGGGATTTTCTAGGTACAGTGTGAGTTCAAATAAGCTGGACATCTTGTGTAAGTGCAGATTCTGATTCAGTACGTATCAGACCCCAAATTCTGCATTCTGAATAGGAGCTCCTGCTGTTGTATGCCCAGGGACCACCCTTGGAGTAGTAGTGGCTGTGGAGAAGGGAGGACAAACACCTTCCAATGCATTCACAAAGTTTTTGAGTCAGGTCTGACTCAGCTTGCAGCCTTTAAACCTGTTTCCTTCATCTCTAATCATCCTAAGATGCTTATCCATCCGCTGTGTGGACTTTCCAGGTGAGAGCAACTCACTCATTCTTGATATGTCAATTGAAAAATCTCGGAATTTAAAATTCCACTAGCTGTGTTTTTATTATTGTCTATTCTTTATTATACTATAGATGTTCATTGTTCATTTTTTTCTCCTCACCTCCCCCCCTTGTCCCCCCCCCCAACCCTGTGCCTACCCACAACCCATTATTAACCACAGCTGGGGCCAGAAAGGCAAGTGTCCGACTTCAGCATCCATTCTGCCCTCTTGTGGCTTCTGCTGTCAAGTGAATTTCTAAGCAAAGTTTGCTGCAGCCTTTGCAGTTCGGTTCATTGCTGGTCCAGTTCAGCACGTGTGGTTTGAAGGTAGGGGTCAGAGAAACTCAAACTCCCTGAGCCTGACCCTGGTAGGTCCATTGACCCACTTAAGGTATCTGTCAGACAGATCTGCCATGTAGCTGCTGTCTAAGCACTGGGCCCACCTCTTCTTGCAAGATCACTGTCCTTTAGTCTCAGACTGCCAATATTGTTTTGTCTGGTACTTTCCTCACTTTTTCTTAGTGTAAAGACTTTCTTTGCTTCATCTTTCTAACAAGTATAGTTGGGTCCAGCCTCTCTGCAGTTCCTACTCCCTTCCAATCCACAGGCTGCAGTAACCATACCTGACATATGTATTGAGCAGCATCTGAGTGCCTGTTTCTCTCCTAGGTGCTTACAATATAGGATTGAAGGAGGCAGGTGTAACTGCAGTACTTAACATTGCTCAAAAGCTATGAATGAATCAGGTACTTACATGGAAAATAGGATAATATGCTTTTCAAAAGAGATAGAAATACAATGGGCTTTGGGAATCTATAGATTGCCCTACTAGCCCTAAGATCACTTAACTCACCCCACGGTGATAATATCGGCTGGTCACTTACTGTGTACAGTTCCTAGTTCACCACTATTTTCACGTCATCTTTCTGTGTATTCATAATGCCGATGTTGCTGTTAACGGTTATTTTTTGTTAAATTTTCAGAGTTCCAATGTTTCAATTCCATTGTGATAAAGAAAGTTCAGTTCCTCATTTTAATCAAGACCTCATTTAGTTATGAAAATAGGAACCCACGCTGAACTTCATGAGCAAACAGGAATAAACCATAATAACAACTGAGGTCATGATTGAACACAACACCTAAAGGAAAGAAAGAAGTGTGGGTAGGAGGTCAGAGAATCTCCTCACTTCATGTCTCATCTTTGTTCCTTGTACTATCCCCATTTCATAGTTTCTGCTACCTGGGGGAAGTCAACTATTCTTCCTTGTTTCAATCCCACCAGGCTCAGGAAAGACCTTGATGATGAGCCTTGCTGGGCCAACTGTGTGCAGCCAGAGGAAAGAGTATGTCAGCTGGCAATGCCCGCTGTGATGGGGAAGGGAGAAGGGCACTGTGTCTGGGAGTAGGCAGTATTCTGGGCAGATGACATTAGAACTGTCTATTCCCTAGATGTGGAGAAACAACATACATTATGATTCGGGATTTATGACAGAGCTTGAAATTCGAAAATTCCAAGTTATCCTTAAAGCATAGTCAACATCCTTCCTATTTTTTAGAACTCAAGATTATGTTTATTTAGAAATGTTTGCTTACTAAATGAGAGGTGTTAAACTTAGAAGTGTTTATTAAGAACTGCATCTTACAGTAACTATCACACCCTGGGAAATGGTAGTGAATATTATTTAATAGCATGTAATACTGCCGTATTTAGATCTTCTAGCAAGTTTAGTAATTTTATAGCCAACAATTGTGTTTAAACTGTAATTTAAAGACTGTTTCTCACATTCATTGGTCGTTAGAACAACTTTCACATGACTTGTGTGAACACAAATTATTGACACATAGCACATGGTAGAGACTTCAAGAGTGACTGGTGATGCTGCCCATCTCTCTCCTGCCATATCCCACAACCTCTAGTTTCATGCGTCTGCTTCTCTTCTCTTGCTTTTGACTTGACATCTGTGGATTCCTTAGAACAGTACACAAAGGAGGTCGATTGTCAAGATTTTGTTCTTGCAGGAGACTGACAATTCTTTTTCTCATTTTCTCAATTTATTTTTCTTGGAGTTTGGCATTTGGAAAAGCATTTCTCGTGAAAAACTGGGAGGACTTCCTACTTGACAAAAGACACTGCTACTTATCATATTTAGAGGGAAATATGTTTCAAGTTCCAAATGACTGATTTGCTACTGTGAACACTCGTGACAATGCCCTTTGTAGGGGGAGGGGCTTTTAAATACGACACATGTAGTTATTGTTTTCCCCAGACATAAGTGACATTAGTGTTCACCTTCCTATAGCAGACTGAATGCCCCTTCTCAAAAATATTGTATTATAATACAGCAAAATTAGAAAGCCTGTCATGGTTTGTGAATTTCCTAGGTGAATTTTGTGCAGATACTAAATTTTCTTGTAGCTGTAACAAGAAAGCTTATTGCTAGAGAAGAAGGGAGAAAATACCTTTTCTCCATTTATTACATAATCTGTCATGGATGGCTCAGTATAACCCATTTATAATCAATGAAGGTTATAAAAAGAACAAAATACACCCTTCCTTTGAAGAAGTGTCACTAGAGATGTGTAAGACAGTAGATAGATTCTTTTGGGGGTGATTCATTCCTGAACACCCCAAATGCAGCAATATTTCAAAGATGGAAATAGTTGGAAAGGAATGTAGACAATATTTTGGCTTGGGAAGATTTTCCTGCAAAAAAAAAATAAAAAAGTGATAACCACCTCACTGATATCACAGTGATGGACAGAGCAGTCTACTGTATGTCCCCCAAATCACGTGTTGAGGGAGCCCCAAGGGATTGTATGCTGAAAGGTGGGTAGCAGAAAAGGAATAAAAGTCAGCTGCCAGACATATTGACATTGGGAAGACCTTTTCTTCATTGAATTCAAGACAGTGCTTTGCCTTTGAGGTGTCTTAGAATTGAGAAGAATTGGATTAAGATCACATCTGAAGAAATTTATAAGCAAGGACAAATGAACATAGGGTAAACTTACCACAGCAAAGCCCCAAGACTTAATAATGTTACTAACCACAAGCCTTACTTACCTAGAATTTTTTAAAGAGCACAAACACAAGAAAATAAGTAGACATCAGTGTCTATGTAGAAGATAACATTGAATCTGCCTTTTGAAGTGACTTAAAAACATACTGGTGAGGAATATGTTCAGAATGTTCAACTTTAAATGCTGAAATTGCTTAAATAATGTCTAAAATGTGTCAATTATCAAGCCTGTTTTAGTAAGGCAATAAATGATTAAAATTCAGATAAGATTGAAAGCAAATGGAAGGTGTACCCAGCAAAAACTTAATGAAAGGAGGATAATTAACTCTCTTCACATTGTGGTTTGTTGAGGTTGCTTTATACCTAGGCGCCAAGTAGGAAGTTGCTGCAGTCTTGTAAATACCTTCTAGTTTGCTGGGAGTTCTGAGCATTAGCAGGACCTGATTTTTTGGACAAACCACCCATCTAAAACTCAGCTCCCCCAACAAGTGATACAACTTTGTGTGCCAAGCTCTTTCTTCAGTGTCTTGGGAATTTCCATTTGAACCAAGCAGTTAGTGGTAAATGGATAAATGGGAGACCTTTGGGAAATTTCCATGTGGAGGTTACCTAATCTGATTTCTTCTCTCCAAGGCATCCTCGAGGGGACTCTCCAGTATAAACTGAGGTTATCTGAGCCTCCTTGTACTTATCTCTGCATGCCATCTGTCTCAGCCTTAGAGACGCCCTGGCAGGTAGTTGGGTAATACAGGATTAACATTGTAGCTGCCAAGACATAACCATGCTAGGGTCTATAAGCATTCGTGGGGCAGCACCAAGAGAGATGAGCAGGGCAACCAACTTCCTTTTCACCAAGGCTCTCAAACCTTCTTCAAATAAGAGACACCACATCAGGCAGGCAGCTCAAGTGCCATCCATCAGGAGCCTATGGGAAGTATTGGAAATCTGGAGTCATCTTCATTTCCAGCCTTGATTGAAACCAGAGACCCAGAGAAACCTAAGAATGACTTTCAAACCCCTACTCTCTTCCTGTAGAAAATAGTATAAAAAATGTAAGCCAAAGCTAACAACTAAAATGAATAAAGGAAAGAAGGAAAGCAGAGAAGTAGGGATAGATAGAAATGAAAGAAAGAGGAAAACAGGAAAAAGAAAGCTTGGCCCTAAGAGAAAGACAGAGAAAGAGAGAGCTTTCTCTCTCTCTCTCTCTCAAAATATATAATATTATATTATGTTGCTTTTTATTATACTTAAATTATACAGCTGGCTACAGGATTTTTTCCATGGGGGTGGTTGCCCACAAAGACATATTTCTGAAATAGGAAAAAAAATGAAATTAAGTTGAACATCTGTTTTCAACTGAGGAAATTCATTTTTTCCCTTTATATGCAAAATAAGTTACTCCAATCCTTGGTGCCTAATCCATCCTGTCTTCTACCATAGCAATTGATATTGATACCCCACACATGTCCCATTTGGGGGTACCCCAATCAGTCAACTCTGTGGCTTTTCCCCTGAGTCTAGATATGTGATACACAAGAAATGCCAAGGGAATGACATCTTCTAAGGGCCATTCTGAGAAAAGTTGGTGGACAATGATCCCCATACCTCACTCTGGGTAGGGAAAATGCTGTGTGACTCCAAGTTCTTCAGACAAACTTATCTCCAGTTCTTCACCTGCTGATGACCTGATAAATGGGATCACTGGCCAGTATGTTCTGGAGAATTCAATCTGTGACATGTACCAAAGGCCCAAGTTCACTCATTCTTCCCTCTTGTGCCCTTAATTTCCAACTCCAATCAGTGAGTGGGCAACAAGTCTCAGAAGAGGTGGGTTCAGCCTTGGATGGTATAGGGCATTTATTTGGCTTCTGGCTTTGGGCAAATACTCACTGTAACTGTTCCTATATCTCCATTCTCAGCTCCATTTCCTCCCTCATGCAGATGTAGCTTTCACACTGTCACCTTCCAACTGCCATTCTTTGTCTGGATGTAACTATTGCTAGTTTGCTTTCTTAAAAAAACGTGCTGAAGCTGCAACAAAACAAAAACTGAAGAAACCAAAAACAAAACAGATGGAAAACACAGGTACATCTCCACTTCTGACCCGTGGCTTTTCTCAATTCATGAAGACTAGAATTTCTGGAACATCCGGAAATGTAGACATTTCCTTTGATTGTTGCAGCTAAAAGTAAGCAGAGCAACTCTCTGATTCTCTGCCTACCACCCACTCTGTCCCTACTTTTCCAATACAAGATAATAACTTGTTTTAAATAGTCTGTAAGTACCATTACCTTAGTTCTTATGATATTACTTCTGTTATTGTTTTCTATTTATACCTTCTAGATCAACAGTTCTTGGAACTGTTGATGTGTAAAGCTGAAGCCAACTGCAGCAATTCAGAACAAAACTGACAGTTTTCTCTGAGTTGTCTTATTAGGAAAGTTTATAAGGCAAAAAAATCTAGGTAAGAAGAATGGATTATTCATTTCTGAGCAGATAGTTCTGGAGCTAAATCAGTCAGTAACAGCTGTGTACCCCCTGATTGGTTCTACAGGCTGTATTCCATGTTGACCATCTTTTTAAATGTTTTGTCCCATTGAGTTTGACTGATCGGCACTACTGTTAACTCAGTCACTTGACTTCCTTCCTCTTGAATAATTTTGGATGTGCTTGTAGTTTGCCAAAGCAAGGCCTTATACCATCTACGCATGACATTTATATGGACTAGGCTTAAAAGGAAGATTTATTCATCCACTCTGAACTAATTTAATGCCATTCTGGTGAGAAGCCTGGCAGTTCATTTGTATAGATGAGCTAGAGATTCATAAGTCTGAGTTTTCAAATATGCAAGAGGGTAAAATATCTTTTTCCTAGGCTGCATTCACGGCTTCAACCCCATTATTTGACCATAGAGAAGTAAGCTAATAAATTTTTATACTTGTACTTATTCCTAGGAAGAACAAAGATTCGTGTTTATCTCCAGCTCTGGAATGTGAAAAAAGAGTAAACAAAGGAAAAATTGTTTCCAAAGAGTCAAATGCACCCACATTTGGAGAAAATGTGGCACGTGTAAGCATAACACTTCAGGGTGCTAGAACAGGGCTTGTGTTTACCCTGTTTCAGTAGACTTTTGCTCTGGGTGCAAATCCTCTAGGATAGTAGTTCCAGATTACCGACTTAGCTAAAAGAAAAAAAATCAAAGAAATAGGTTCACATCTGTATTGAGAGAAAAGGTTCTCTTTTTCTTTTCTCATAAAATCAGTGATCATGTGGATTTTCTGGTATCTTTAGAACAAATCTCATGTGGTCTTATGCAAACATTCTTGGGTTTTTCATCTGTCAAGATGCTATTAAGTTCAGTCTCTTTAGGAATAATCATTGTTTCCTGGCCCTTGGTTTGGAAGGATTTCCAAAGAAGATGACAGAAGCTTGGAACGGTGTCACACTTGGCATTGTCCCGACAAGAATTCATTGCAGGCATATAGAGTGTAGCTGGGCTTGGGGAAGAGGGCTCCTGCTTTGGAGTCCCAATAGTGATTGTTAACGCATGTCAACAAACCATTGCAGAAAACACATAAAGTTGGTGGGTGAAGGAAACAAATATCTTCTTTCTGAGTAGAGAACAGGAGGATAGAATCCTTGATCTAGGTAAAACAGAATAATACTAATACCTTTCTTAAAACTCTCAGTTTTCAGAATCATGTACAAAAATGTACATCTTTTGTTAAGGGATTTCAGACTTACTGATGAGAAATGACAGCATGCGACATTTTTCCATAAAGTGTTTGCATCATTTGCTGGCTATGGTTTGTGTTTTTGCATCCATGTGCACAAATGCTATTGTTTGTGCCTTCGTGTTGCTGACTCAAGTCTTTCATGTTTTCATAGGAGCCGTGTTTACTATAGGAGATAATTAATAGGAAGGGTGACTAATGAAAGATTCTTGCCCTATGGATGGTTTCCCACACTTCTCTGTCATTATGTCTGAGGAGTTATGTTTTCCCTACCCCATGGCTTTCTCCTTCTTTATATCTCACTAAGAATTTTCCACATTGGAAGATGTAGATTTGCTTTTAAAAAAACACCTTCATACTAAAATATGAATAAATAATATGTTGCAAAACATTCCTGTTTATGAGTCATTGACCCAAGTAGCAAAATCTAGCTTTTTCATTTTTAAATCATTTCAACCTTTGTTATTCTCCTTCTAATTAGTGTCCATTGTGTTTCAAAACACATCGTTTTGCATTTATTAATAGCAAAAGTATTACATGAAACCATAGAAACCTCTGGAGGAGAAGCAGTTCTATTCCTTTTTTTAAAAAAAATCAAATAGATCACAAAACTTCTTCCAGCCAAAAGAAAAGCTTTAATAGTTGAAGTTAATCATTAAGTGAATCTGTTTTCAGCATTTTACTCTCTTTGAACCTTTACATATAGCTGGACAAATCCTTAAAAAGAGTTATTTGAGTTCACTAACTGAAATGCTTTTAATTTTTGGTCAATACCATGCTTGAACTTACTCAGCTTGCTAGCTCATGGCTGAGGTTCTATCACTTAGATCTACCACTTGGATCATACCTTCAGCCAGGCTTTTTTGCTGGTTAGTGGAGTTTCACAGACATTCCTTTTTAAAATTCAATTTTCTTGTCAAGGTGATGTACAAAGAGGTTACAGTTATATATGTAAGTTATGTATGTAAGGTAGTGAGTACATTTCTAATTGGCTGTCTTTGAACTGTGATCCTGCAAGTCTCAATTCTGAGCAGCTAGGATTACAGTTCTAAGCTGCCGACACCCAGCTAACTGAAGTATTTTTTAACAAGTCTATTATGTTGATGAGCTTCCCTTCTTTACTTAATATGAGGATCTCTGGAATGGTATCTTAAAAGACCATGTTTGCAAAGATCTATTCATTTCTCCTTTACTAATATCGTAACTCAACTGACTTCTTTTGGATTAGATTTCTAAACTGTTGACTTTTAGCTTTATTGCTTCAATGGTATCCTAAGCCCAACTCCCAAATTTAGCTTAGTTTGATAATCTATGAGTTCTTATCACTCAAGATAGGCTATCCAGACCACCGGCATCTGGAAACTTATTAGAAATGCTAAGTCTTGGGCCTTGCACAGATTTGTTGAATCAGAATCGGCAGCTTAACCACATTTCCTAGGTGATTCCTATGCATATTAAATTTGAGAAGCTCTAGTCTGGTCTACTCAAAGGAAGTTGGCAGCTCAATTTTGTAAATTACGGTACCTCATGAAGTAACCATAGCAACCTGCAGAGAATAAATTTTATTTTGATGACTGATTTCTACTGAGCATCTTCTAGTCAGCTCAATGTGTACCTCAGGCTATAAAATCTATCTATCTATCTATCTATCCATTTATCATTCTATCTACATGTATATGTACACATACATGTATACATATACATATACACCATATACACACACACACACACACATATATATATATACACATATAAGTATGTTGTCCTCTGGTTTGATACATAAATATGGTCAATGTGTGCATGGAAGAAGGTCTTGGTGAAGAAGGAAAGATTCACAGGTGAATGTGGTAATATAACCCATCACTGACAACTGATTAAGGTTGTGTGTGGAGGGTTGGGCCAAGGATAGAACAAGAAGGCTTGAAGGTTTTAAGCACTGCACTCAATGGGAAAGTTGGCATATATCTCAGGCAGACAGGCTTGAAGACAGCAAGATACATAAGCATCTGAGAAAACTCATATGGTTTTGTTTTCTTGAACATGAGGTATGGGCAGGTGTTGGAAATAGTAGTTGGGAGTTAACTCATTGACATCATGAGAAATAGGGATGAATCACAGACAAAGAAGGGTCTATGGAGAGGAATATGGTCTAAAATATTGTAAACACGTATGTTGGGGAGAATGGACTAAAGGTGGGTAAGAACAGAGTAAGAAAGATAAGTATGGAGGTGACTACAGTAGCAAAGGAGAGACTATCAGGTATAAAGTTGTAGCATAAGGGTGTACACTGAGATTATAATCCAGAATCAGAGAGGAAGAATTCCCTTCATGATCAAGTAAATTGACCTTTCTACTGTCAGCCTTGCCTCAAACCACTGAAGACATCAGCTCCATGTTGAATGTTTGTGTATTTAAAACAAATACCTGCTGATCTTTGACATAATGCTCATGTGATATGGTTTTGCATCCTTAGGTGAATACTTCCCTTTATTTATATCCTTTATCTACTATAGTATCAGGAGTTTAAGAAAAGGTTAATTTGAGTAGGGAAAGGAAAATAAAAATTGCTGAGTACATAAATATGTTAGGTAGAACCCAAACTCTGGCTCATTTAGTTTCCATAACTCTGCAAAGTATTATCACTTCTTTATGCAGATGAAAAGAATAAGGCTCTGGAGGTTAAGGATGTTTGCATAGGATTTCTAGCCACTAGAAGTAGGATTTGAATCTCCACTCTGAGATCTGTGGCACACACTAAACCAGCTCCATTTCAAGGATGCCTAGAACAGCTTACATTACCTCATTCTCTGGTTTGCTGACAACAACTTTGAGTCTCTGGATACTTTCCTGGGCTATCTGACATATTCTACAGAACAAGAGGGTAAGTGGGGAAGAAGCTTGAACAACCATATAGATACCATAAAGTCCAAGTTTATAGGTTATCATGTCCCAGGCAGAACTTGATTACTTTGTTTGTACACAATTTCCCCAAGCTTGGCCATATGTTTCTGCCACCCACAGATAATTAGAAACAGCAAATTAAGAATGAGTGGGAAGCAGCAAAGAGCTAATAGATGACAAGCTGACATCAAGAACAGAGTCAGAAAAAGTATAAGGAGCCAAAGATAGAAAAAAGTCAAGGAGCTTAGGTAATAGATCCGTTCTTACTAGGTTGGATCCTAAGCTGGCTCCTGTATTTACAAGTCTGAGATTTTGCATTTTTGAAAAGTTCTCAGCTGATGTAGGTGGTGCCAGTCCATGGACCATGCTTTCAGTTACAAAAATGTAGGAATTCTCTTTGAGTCTCACTCACTACAATCTGTTTGGTCTAGACCAGACAGCTCCTTCAGCAAATGACCTTTGATCTACAATTCCAATGGTATGCATGATGTCCTCTTGATGGCAGAGAATTCCACCCCCCCCCCCACACACACCTTAGCTCACTCCTTTTCTCAGAATATCTTTTAATGCAGCCTCAGGTTCAGTTTCTATGCCTAACACACCTGATATCTAGGATTCATTACCTTTGACCTTTACTTTTACCTGGATATTGTTATTCTTAGGTAGCTATTTGTTAGAAGCCACAGAACACTCTAACTTTCCGAAGGGTGAGATCAGATCCAGTCCCCCTGTCTCTGGATGCAGGGCATTTCAATTCTTCTCACCACAATGAAGACCAGGCATAGATTCTGGATTGGGGATGTGGGAGATGAAACTAACCATACTACTTTCTTCAAAGAAATTGCTTTATAGCTCTTCTTTTCTTATCCAATAATTTAGGACTTTCACATTTTTGGTTTAGGTGAAGATCTATTATTATTTTTTGAAAATGTGTTTCTTAGTGATTGTTCTCACAGTTACAAAGTGCAGTATTCCATTTTCACATAATACAATTTCTGAATAGTCACAATTGTCTAGATGCTGTCCATTTTCTGAAGCAAACCTTAATATGAGAGTTGTTAGACTTAGGCCTAGCACTCCTCATGGAGCAGGAAAAGTCTGGAGCTCATTAGGGAGTTGAGCTTCTATCCTCTGCATGTTTGATTTCCATTAAGTCTGGAAGCAAATGAGTATATGACGAAGAGAGAAGAGAAAAAAAGAGTTGATGTCAGATGCTTTTCTCCCTTGAAAGGGAGATAGAAAACAAAGACTTTATAGAAAACAAAAACCTAAGATGAAGGATGACTTTCCTATCATTCTACAAGTCTGAAACAAAAACCTCAATGACATAGCCCTGTGGAGAGGCTGATAGCATGGACAGGAAAAGGAGAGCAATAGTTAATAGTATATAGTCAGAGAACAGGGGAAATAGCAGCAATATTGAGCTTTAGAATTATAAAAGAAACAAATAAAACCTAACATTGAATACTACCAATTGGTGGGGAAGAGAGAGAATTCCTCCAAAGAGATTTCAGGCAGAAGAGAAATCCACAGATGTGCAAGCTGTGTACAAAAAGTGGAAATCATGCAACAAATATTAACTATAAGATGGTAGATCTGTGTCCTGTGCAGCAAGCAGACACTGGAGAACGAGCCTCTGGCTCTGAGTGATTACAACACTGGACTGTCAGCAATAGACAGATCATGCAGACCAAAAAAAAAAATCAACAGATTCCTCAGAGTTAAATTGAACCACAGCTCCATGTGCTTGCCTGGCAAGTACAATGTCCTGGATTTGATCCCCAGAATCAAAATAGAAAAGACAAAAAAGTACAGTTAAAGAAATAAAATAAACCGAGCCACAAATTGAATGGACCTAATAGACATGTACAGAACAGTCTATTCAATATCCTCAAAAGAGATAGCTTTCTAAGCAGTCCACAGAACCATCTTCAAAGTAGATCTTATTTTAGGCCATAAAACAAGTCTTAACAAACATTAAAAAATTCATAGTATCCAATATCTTAGCAGATTATAATGGAATAAAACTAGAAATCTGAAAACCAATAGGAGGAGAAACTATATAAGAACATGGAAACTGAACAATACACTTTTTTTTGGTCTGTCATGGGGCCTGAACTCTGGGCCTGGGCACTGACCCTCAGCTCTTCAGCTCAAGGCTAGCACTCTACCACTTGAGCCACAGCACCACTTCCAACTTTTTCTGCTTATGTGGTGCTGAGGAATCGAACCCAGGGCATCATGCATTCAAGGCAAGCACTCTACCACTGAGCCACCTTCCCAGCCCTTGCAACACACTTTTGAATGTCCAGTGCTTCATTGAAAACATAAAGGAGAAAATTTAAGCATTCCTAGGATCAGATGAAGATAAAAAGATAACTTACCCCTTTAAGATATAGAAAATGTATCACTGAAAGGAAAGATTAGAGCTATGAGTGCCTATTTTAAGAAAAAATACTCCAGAAAGATCTCAAATGTATGTTATAAGGATATATCTTAAGGTCCAGAAAAGGGAAAGGAATGGGGGTATGGATCAAATTGTAGAGCACTTGCCTAGCAAGGCTCTGAGTTCAACCTTCAGTACTGCCCAAAAAAATGCAACAAAAAAAATCAAGCCTAACCCCAAGTCTGCAGATGGAAAGAAATCAATGAAATAGAGGTTAAAAGAATAATACAAAGTATCTAGGATGTAGCTTAGTGGCAAAGGGCTTGCCCAGCAAGTGCCATATCCTGGGTTTGATTACCAGTACCACCCCCTCCCCCCAAAAAATCATACAAAGAATCAATGCATCAGAGTTGATTTTTAAAAAGGCATTTACAAAATGTTAACCCCCTTAGCCAAACTAACCCAAAGAGGGAAAAGACTCAAAGTAATACGATTAGAAATGAAGGAAAAAGAGAATATTATAATATAATATATACCAATGAAATTTAAAGGAATTGCTTTGAAAATCTATAGTTCCATAAATTAGAAAATCTAGAAAAAAGTATGAATCCAATTTTAATTACTCTGTTCCTGACACCAAATAAGGACATACCAAAAAAAGAGAAAACTATGGGAAATTTTCCTCAATGAAAATAAGTGCAAAATTCTCAATAAAATACTTACAAAACAAATTCAACATCATCTTGAAAAGACTATAGAGTACTGGTTGCTCAGGCCTGTAAACCTAGCTACTTGGGTGTAGAGATTAAAAGGATCAGTGGTCCAGTTTGGTTTGACGTAAAAAGTACATAAGGTCCTATCTCATCAGAAAAATACTGGTCATAGTGGCACATACCTGTCATCCTAGCTATAGTGGGAAGAGTAAATAGGAGGATCATAGTCCAGGTTGGTCTTGGGGAAAACAAAAATGAGATCCCATCACAGAAAATAACCAGTGGCTGGAGACATGATTCAAGCAGTAGAGTACTTGCCTAGCAAATCAAAGCCTGAGTTTAGACACTGTTACCACACAAAAGAAAAAAAAAATCATATACTACAATTAAGTTGGTTTCATTCCAGGGACACAAAGGTGGTAGATTCCATAAATGTAATATAGCACATAAATAAAACAAAGAAAATAATCTGTAGTCATCTTAATAGATACAGAAAAATCTTTTGAAAAAGTCAACATTCTTTTATAATAGGCATCCTGAAGAAACTCAGGGATAGGAGTATACCTTAACATGATAAAGGCTATATGTGGTCAATATTTTATTAAATGTAAAAAACCAAAATTGTTTCCCCTGAAATCAGAAACAAGTCAATGGTATTAACTGTCCACAGTTTTTCACTATAGTGATTGAATTTGTGGCCAGAGTAGAGGGTAAAAGACAGAAATAAAGGGGGTATAAATAAGAAAGGAAAAAGTTAAATTGTCCTTATTTCCAGATGGTATGATTCTTAAAAGAACCTAAAAACTCCAGTAAAAAGTTCTTAAACACTTTTCAGCAAAACAGCAGAAGGAAAAAAGTCAACAAATAAAAATGAGTAGTTTTTCTATGTATAAGTAATGAACAATCTGAGAAAGATATCAAGAAAACAATCACATTAACAGTAACTCAGGGGGAAAACCAACAACATAACTAAAGAGTTAAAAGACCTCTACAGTTAAAACTATACAACAGTGAAGAAAGAAATTGAAGAATACAGTAGATAATATTTATGGATTAGCAGAATTAATATTGTGAAAACCAATTTACAGATTCAATACAATTGTCATTAAGGTTCTAATATCATTCTTCTGGAAAAATCAATTCTAAAATTCATATAGAAGCAAAAGGACCTTGAATAGCCAAAGCAATATTGCTCAAAGGGAACAATTCTGGAGACATCACAGTACTTGACTCCAAACTATATACTATGGGGACATAGTAACAAAAGCCGCATAAAACTCACATAAAACCAGACATGTAGATCAATGGAATTGTGCAGAAGCCCTAGGAATAAACCCACATGGTGCTAACATCTGATTCTCATCAAACGTGCTAAAAACGTAATGATGGGGAAAGACAACCTCTTTAACAAGTGGCATTGGGAAAGCTAACTAGATCCCTCTCATCCTGTAAGTAAGTTAAAAAGGATCAAAGACCTTAATGAAGACCTGAAACTTGGAAACTACTACAGGAAAACACAGAGAAAATACTAGCAGATATAGGCACAGGGAAAAACTTTTTCAAGTGAACTATAATAGTTTAGGAAATAATTCCAGGCATTGACAACTAGGATTGCATCATATTAAAACCCTTGTGTTCACCAAAAGAAGACACAATTACTAGAGGAAAGAGACCGCCTATAAAATGAGAGGAACTCTCTGCTAGCTGTCTTTTTCACAAGGTATAATATGCAAAATATTAAACACCAAAACAATACATAATCTAATTAAAATGGGTACATTCATTGGACAGATAGTTCTCAATAGAAGAAATACAAACCTCCAAGTAATACATAAAAAATTCAACATTCTTAGCTATGAAAATGGGAATCAAGAGTACATTAGGATTCCATGTGATCCCAGTCAGAGTGGAATTATTGTCAAAGGAATAAATAACAAGTAACAAACTAATAGACTAACAAACAAATAAGCAAATAAATAACAATGAATGCTGGTGAGGATGTGGAGGAGAAATAATCTTTTACACTGTTGGTGGGAATATAAATTATTGCAGCCACTAGTACTGAAAGGAAGGTCTGTAAAACCTACAAATAGAGCTACTATGTGACCGTGTTTTATACTCTCTGACATATATATGAAGGAATGTAAATCAATATGCAATGAACACATGTCCACACCCATGATATTGCTTCTGTGTTCACAGGAAGAAAGCTATGGAATATGTCTAGATGTCCATCAAAGGTTGAATGAATAAAGAACACTATCTATATGCACAATGAGTATTTGGCAACCATAAAGGTAACTGAATTTATGACATTTTGGGGAAAATGTATGAAATTTAAGATCATCATGTTAAACAAAATAAGCCTAGAATGAGGATTCTAGATGGGAAAAATGTGACATGAATGTAGAAAGGGAACTGTTTGGTGGAAAAGTAATGGGAAGGTGGAAAAAGAAAGGAAAGGATGGTGGGGGTGGATGGAATAAAAAATCATCACATTTATGTATATAAACAGCCTAAACCAATCCATTAAAGATTGTACAATAAAAGGGAGGAAGATAGAAAAGAGTATTAGAGGTATACATGGTTAAAGTATATTATATACACATATGGAAATTGCAAAATGAAGCCCTTTTGTGGAATTAATATATGCTAATAAAAAAGGACTAAAATCGATTAGATGCTGGTTCAAAGCCAGCCTAGGCACAAAAGTCTGTGAGACTTCATCCCCAAAGATAGCAGCAAAAAAAACTAGACTAGAGATGTAGTTCAAATGGTACTGTACCACCACAGCAAGCAATCAGAGCAAACAAGACGCCCTAAGTTCAAACCCCATTACTAAGACAGGGAAAAAAATGATATACCATGGAAATGCAGTAGGAGTCCAGTTGAGACATGTTGAATTTGAAGTGCCAGCAGGACTCCTAGAGAAAGTTTTGGCAGTGGTATCTAGTTTCCATAAGAGAGGATCAGACATGATACACAGGTAGGTGGATCTGATGGGCATTGATATCTACTTCAGGCCTAACTATGATGAAGGTTCAAACAGAGCTGAGAAGCCAGTGTACTCTTCTGACCTAAAATATTTCAACCACTGGCCTTCCTCGTAGTGAAACACTTCTACACCTGGAGAAGTGTCTCAAAGCCACCTACAAGGTGTAGGGTCATATATTACTTGGCTAATGCAGCATAAGGGAGTTATTTACCTGATCAGTAACTTGTTATCATTTACTATTTCTCAGGCCAAACTCTGGAGAATGAGACATGGGAGTTGGGTGGTTGTGAGGGATTAAAAGTCTGTCTGGCTGGGTGCCAGTGACTCATACCTGTAATCCTAGTTACTCAGGAGGCTGAGATCTGAAGATCACTGTTTGAAGCCAGCCCTGGCAGAAAAGTCTCCATGATACTCTTATTTTCAATTAATCACTGAAAAACTGGAAGTGGCACTATGGCTCAAAATGATAGGGCACTAGCCTTGAACAAAAGTGCTCACAATAGCGTCCAGGCCCTGAGTTAAAGCCCTGTGACAAACAAAAATATGAGTTGTGGTCTGAGTCGGTGGATGGAACACAACTAGAGCAACTACATATCCACTGGAGCAAGGTGGTAGTGTTAAGCGCCACCCAGAATTTACTGCTTTGAGAAATAGTCTGCATCCAGAATGGCTTTATTATTTGATTAGGCAATCCCTACGTTGTCAATGACTTCATGAAAATTTCTAAGTTTTAGCTAAAGGTTTATTCTCTTCCCCTCTCCTTTAAAATTCAGGCAGTATTTCATATTATAATAGTATGTTTCTTATCTACATAGGCAGTAGCATAAAAGTAATAGTTTAATAATAAAGCATGAAGGAATGATAAAACAGAAGCTTGCTTTCAAGATGATCTACAAATCTTTTCACATTTTCATATTTCAAAAATGTAATTTGTTTTTACTGAAAGCTGGTATCAAGCAGTTTTTAAAAATTATCTTAGGGGTCCAGAGGAAGATGGCAGAGGAGAAGCTGGGGGCTAAACAAGCTCTCGCATAGAAACCAGTGAAAAGAGTTCCAGTGAAAAGTCCAAGGCTAGAAAGTCACACCTGTGTGCCATCATAGTTCACAGAGTTTGTCCACAGAGGAAAAATTCAGGCAGCTTGGTTAAGGAGTCAGATTCAAGCACTCACTGGTGTCCAAGGTGGCAGTAGTGGCAGCTGCTGCTTCTGCAGCTACCACATCAATAGAGAGAGCCTGGAACAAAGGTGCTAGAGGTGGTATGCAAGTGGATTCTACTCACTGCCAGCAAAAACTGACAAGGAGCGGTAATCTTCATCTTGTTGACCACAGACAGTTGAAGACAGTGGATGGCCTGGAAACCAAGGGAAAGGCATGAGTACAAAACAACACATACTCACGTTTTTTCATGGAGCAGCTGTGGGAAGGTAGCTCCTTCCCCACCACCAGAGAACTCCATCTTTGATACTAACAAAGACCAGGCCAGAAAGGACATAGCTAGCAAGATCAATAGAAAGCCCACAGAATGGGAGAAGGTCTTCACTAACCATACAATGGACAAGGGTCTCATATCTAAAATATACCTGGAACTCAAAATATTAAATCCCCCAACAACAAATCTTCAAAGAAACAACTGCTCAATAAATAAGTGTGCAAAAGACTTAAAGAGAAACTTCTCTGAAGAGGAAAGAAGGATGGCCAATAGACACATGAAGACATGCTCAACCTCTCTAGCCATAAAAGAAATGCAAATCAAAACAATATTGAGATTCCACCACACCCCAGTTAGAATGGCTATAATCAAGAACTCTAATAATAACAGATGCTGGAGGGGATGTGGCCAAAAGGGAACCCTACTGCATTGTTAGTAGGAGTGTTAACTTGTTCAACCACTTTGGAAAGTAGTATGGAGGTTCCTCAAAAGACTCCACATAGAGATCCCCTATGACCCAGCAATCCCACTTTTGAGCATTTACCCAAATGATCACAAACAAGACCACATGAAAGCTACCAGCACAACTGTTCATTGCAGCATTATTTACCATAGCTAAGATATGGAACCAACCCAGATGCCCCTCAGTAGATGAATGGATCAAGAAAATGTGGTATATATACACAATGGAATTCTATGCCTCCATCAGAAAGAATGATGTTGCCCCATTTGTTAGGAAGTGGAAAGACTTGGAAAAATTATATTAAGTGAAGTAAGCCAGGCCCAAAGAAACACAGGTCCCATGGTTTCCCTTATTTGCAATAACTAGTATATGTCTGAGTCAAGCAGAAAAGGTCAGATAAGTTGATGTTAGGGAAATGAACCCCAAGATAAGTATTCAAATGTTTTTTTTCCTTCATGCAATTGTTTCTATCATATTTATAAGATGATTTCTATGTTGCTTGGTATGTCCCTCCCCCATGGTATAACCCCTGTTTTCACTGTATTTGCTATTGGTATAATTTAGGGAAGGGAAGGAAAAAATTTGTTTAAATAAGGATACAGGTTGACCCATTGCAACAATGAGATGTAATTGATTTGTTGAGTTTGGGAGGGATTAGTTTCTTGAGTTCCCTGTATATATTGGATATTAACCCCTTGTCTGAAATATTGTTAGTAAATATTTTTTTCTCAGTTAGTTGGCTTACTTTATAGCTTGTTTGCTGTGTCTTTAGCTGTGAAGGAACTTTTTATTTTATGGATATGGAACCAACACAGATGTTCCTCAGTAGATGAATGGATCAAGAAAATGTGGTATATATACACAATGGAATTCTATGCCTCCATCAGAAAGAATGATGTTGCCCCATTTGTTAAGAAATGGAAAGACTTGGAAAAAATTATATTAAGTGAAGTAAGCCAGGCCCAAAGAAACATAGATCCCATGGTTTCCCTTATTTGCATATGTATATGTCTAGGACAAGCAGAAAAGGTCAAAAGCTATGTACATATGACTATGTAAGATGATGCTAAGTGAAGTGAAACCCAAGATAGGGACACACAAGGTTTTTTTCTTTGTTGATGTTATTTTTAATGTGCTGTGTGATTTTTTTTGTTTCTTTTGTATGTTCTTCCCCCATGGTATAATCCTCACTGTATTTGATTCCAATGCCCTGCATCTTGTATACACATTTTTCTAATTTGGGGAGGGGAAGGGAAAAAACAATATGCTGAAATAAGGAAACAGGTTGACCCATTGTAAAAATGAGATGTACAAGACACTATGTTGAAAACAAACTTTACAGCTTTGGGGTGGGGGAAGCAAGATGTTGGGGAGGTGGGGAGGTAAGGGATGCTAGGGGAAAAACAAAGGAAGGGGTAACAATGCTCGATAGGAAATGTACTCATTACCTCACTCATGTAACTGTAACCCCTCTGTACAGTATCTTTACAATAAAATATATTTAGAATTATTTTACTAATTTCTATTATTTTTAAGTATTTTTGCAAAGAGTTGCTACTCAGCAAAGCAGTTCATGAGTACAGTGCTTCTTGATCAATTTTACCACCCCTTTATAAATTCTTATACTATTTCAATTTTCATGAATAGCAGATATCAAATTTTTATTTTAATAAATACAAAGCAAATCAGATATTTTAGTATGCTCTTAGATTTTGGGCTTAAACGCTTATAGTCTGTCCTCTAGATTATACAAGTAGGCTAGTAACATATGAATATCTTTACATTCGATTCAGAAATCAGTTCTGAAAATGCTATATTTTATTTTTTTAAAGAAGGATGCATTTAGCAGCATAAATTCTTGTGATGACTTTTGCTTTTTCTTTATATCTTTCAGTAGTTGTAAAAAGGAGTTGCCATTTAACAAAGCAATTTATGAATACAATGTATCTTGAGCCATGTTACACCATTCAACATCCTTACCTATCCCTCCCAACTTACCCTTTCCCTACTTTTATTCATTTTGTAGGATGTACATTGGATTCTTGACTGCATTCTTCTCCCTTCTCTTCACTCATCTACTCCTCTCCCCTTGATCTCATCCACCTCTTTCCTTCTGAAATTAACATATGACTCATAAAGTAGAATAATTTAATAAACACTGAGTAAGCTCTTCTCACTTCCTAAATCCATTCTCCTTAATCCAACTCCACTGACCTTAAAGTATCTATCTTATCATATCACTCCCCAGGATAGAGACCTTTGTTGGATATAAATTGAGTTCTTGCCAGATTCGATCCCTGTCTAGCTCTCTCATTTGTTTCTTCTTGAGCTTTCTTTACTTCAATAATTCATTCTTTTCTTTTTCAAAGAGAGATTGTTATGGTTAGGCTAAAATAGAAGCGTTACTTAAGCAAAATTAGACTTAGCAAATTTTGCTGAAGTTATATAGGTTTGTCACGACAGAGTTCTTAATGGATATAAAGGTCAAACATGGTCAATATCTTCATGGAGAAACGGCTTTGATTAGATAAGTTGCTGATTAACACTTGTAGTAAATAAAGGTGATGTTAATATGGAATGTGTATTATGGTAGAGAATATTAAATTCATTCCCTAAGAAAGATGTAAAATAATTTGCCAAATGCTTTGTGATAATGACGGACTCCATCAACTGAGTATTATCCCCGTATCAGAAATTATTAAACAATTTGGTTCAGAGATTTATACTCTGGTAATTATTTCCCTTGAGTTCTATATGTACTTGTAGTAATTAACTATGAGGAGGGGATGAATACCGTTAATCATAACTTTATTTCTGTTTTTGGATTTTATTTAAAAGTTCAAAATTAAAATTACTAGGATTTTGTGAATTACACCTGCTCTGCGAGTATGAATAAATCTATACATTCTCTTAGGATTAGAGGTCTGTAAAAGCACATGTGGGAACTCAATATTCCTGAAGACAGTAATGGTTCCCCTCCCCGTAGGAGTTGAAATGAAAGAGCTATTGGCTTGGTTTAATGTGGGGCTAAGCAGGAAAACAAAACCTTTTTAAATCTGACACTCTACATAGACATGTCAGCAGAGATAAGCAGAGATGTAGATATAGAGATGTCCAGCAGACTGGACTTGCTTTTAATTTCTTTCTATAATAAAAGGAATAGCACTTCATCAAAGCCTACAGTTTAGTTCCTTTTTGTGTAACCTCTTTACAAGGGGACCCTAGGGGAGCTGAAAGTACCAACATTTGGAGAAGCATAAATGGCGACTACAATTTCAATGCTGGAAAACCACGGAAACTTATTTCAAGTCTATGAGATGTTATTTTCTGAATTATAATATGCTAGACTATGCAGAGAAGGAAAGACAGAATTGAACTGGTTTGATGTCTAATGTGGGAGATGCAACTATTTTCAGCAGAGTCCACAGAATCAAAAGTCCACCTACGCTCAGGCTGTGTGGGACTGTAAATTGACCATCTTGCATGAATCCCACATTTTATAAAGGAATCTGCCCACGACCTCAACAAGATGGAATTATCCTAAGAGGTCTCTCATTCCATCTCTTTTCTTTGATCAGGAATAGGTCACCACTTCCCTGGGGTCATTTTAGGGGACTCACGTGGAAGCAACTAGAAATAATACCGCTAATTATCATCACTGTGAATGATTATGTGATAAGGTTTTGTAGCAGGTCACCTGGATAGGATTAGCTCCTCAGGACTTGATTGTTGCTAGTTAACAATGCTTGATAAGAAATGTACTCATTATCTTGCCCATGTAATTGTAACCCCTCTGTACAGCATTTTCGCAATAAAAAAATAAAAATTAAAAAAAAAAGTCTTAGTGGGTTATTACTTAGGTAGTTAGGGCACACCTAAGGCACCAGATACACATTTTTCCTCCTGAAGATCTCAAGGTAACATGGGTTTTAAGGATTAGGATTTTGCTCTTTCTCTCTTCTGGATGTTTAAAGGTTTTAAAACCTGAAGCCTTTAAAAATAAACTGATGCTCAGTTTACTCTCACCAAATCTAAGAAAACTGGATTAGAACAAAACTTGCCATTTCAATTGTTTTTTAACAGGCACAGGTGATTGAGAGTTCAAGTTAAAACCCATAGAATGCTACTTCATTCAGTCTTCTTGATAACCTTTGTAAGTAGGTTTTACCTTTGTAAGTATGTATCAAGACACTGGCTAATATTTGAACTGTGTTGTTATGGTTGGCATGGTTGTTTGTTTTTGCTTTTTTTGGACTTTTTGGGAGGGGAAGAAAACACAGAAATGGAGGGAGGGAGGGCGATCAAATGCAGTAATGGTATTGGAGATGCAATAACTAAAAAATGAACTGTGCAACTGGTGGGCAGAAATGGGGAGAGAAAACTGAGGAAAAGCAAAGGAAGAGTGACATTGTCCAAAAAGAATTGTATTTGTGCCATTACAGCACTCAGAAGTAGAAGTGATTTCAATAATTGCCTAGCCCGGGAGTAGTTCTATCACATAGTGTTATTTCATATTTTATGTGGTTTATTTTGTTTCTTTTCAATATAATCAAAGTATATACAAACACATACACGTAAGAATTGTACTCATTACCTGACTTACGGAATTGTAATCCCTCTGTATAATACCTAAACAATAACAATAAAATTATATTTACAAAAGAAAGAGAAACTAATATTTGAACCTATGTCAAGAATCCTGAAGTCTATTGTTTTCTTATCAATTCATAGTTTTTTTTTTGTTTTGTTTTGTTTTTTTGTCGGTCGTGGGGCTTGAACTCTGGGCCTGGGCGCTGTCCCTCAGCTCTTCAGCTCAAGGCGAGCGCTCTACCACTTGAGCTACAGTGCCACTTCCAGTTTTCTGGTGGCTTATTGGAGATAGGAGTCTCACGGTCCTTCCTGCCCAGGCTGGCTTTGAACTGCGATCCTCAGATCTTAGCCTCCTGAGTAGCTAGGATTACAAGCATGAGCCACCAGCGCCCGGATTCATAGTTTTTTAAGACATTCAAGTAAGACAAAAGAATATCCACAAAAAGATGCATGTAACTATTGAGAGAAAAATGGAAAAGAAAATTTGATTATAATGGTTAGGCTAAAAATAAATTTAAGCAAAAAGTCTTAATACATTTACTGATGTTATACAGGTTTATCATGATAAAGTGCTTAGTGATTCATATATGGTTAAATAATGTCACATCTAAAACTCTGGGACTGAAGTCTCAAATTCTTCCCACACCTCCCTCTGCCCAATAATAGGCAGAAAAAGATGACATTTCAGAGAGTATTTTTCCACATGCTATGTTATGGGGGAAAAGTACTTTGAATAATTTTCTTGGGCATTCAATTTCTTTCATTAAAAATGCTTAACATAAATGGTTATGTATCTTCTTTAATATCATTGTTGGGTATTTCCTCTGAGCTTCTTGGCTCCTTGTTTATGAGTGGGGGGATAATGAGGATATTGAACAGGAAGAATGTTATCTCGGGCCTCCAAGGCCTACTGTGCTCTCCAGTACAAACAACCAAATGCAAATTCCTGAATCTGAGCTTCAGGTAGATCAGTTTTGTCTAGAATTAAAGTACTCCTTGCTTCCTTCTCCATCTTTATTTGCTGTTTTTGGCAGCATCTGTGGTAGCAGATGTAGTGAGAATATGTAGAGTTGCCAAGACATGGAATCCAGTCCTTGGAATTGTGGTGGCTGTCACCTCAAATTTCAGACTCAGAGACACAGCTTTATCAACTCATCCTTGAAGGAGTAGGTTCTTGTGAGGAGGGATTCTATGTATTGACAAAACTCACAAGGAATCAATTTATAAATCAAAACACCAACTTGTAAAATCACAGTGAAGAAAGAATCTAGGCTTCACCACAGTTAGCTCACTGGAGTCTTACGTTTTGTTTGTTTACTCTTCCAATACCAGTGTATTAAATGCCTGCTTCTTATAAAATCATCTTTTCCCCATTGGGTTAATCTTCACAGGAGGATGGACTGTAAACTAAAAATGTTTTGTTGTTGTTGATAACTGGAAACAAAGAGCAGAAACTCACTCAGGCTTGTCTGAATTAAAGGTGGTTTGAGAAAAATAACAAGTGAGTTCAGAAGTAAAACATAAGAAGTACAGCTATTACCAAATTGTTTGGGTCCTATATCACTTAGCTAGGAATTTTTTGATAAGCAATGAGTGTCCCAAGCCCTTGTGTGTATATTCTTTTTTATAATCCTTAGTGAACAGTGGCAGGGGTTGATGGGGGGCAGTAAAACTAGTGGTATGCTCTAGTGTCCTGTAGAAGAGTCTACAGGACCTGGTGGGGGACCCTTATCTTTACATAGCCCACCTACCTTGGGGTTTCTCATCCAGGGTTTTTGGCTCTCTTCCCCTGAGAGGCTGCAAGTTTCAGTTCTCTCTGGCTCTTCTGACTTTCTTCAATTTGATCGTATGGTGCTCTCTCTCACTCACTCTCTCTCTCTCTCTCTCTCTTTCCCTTCTCTCTCTCTCATACACACACACACACACACACATACACACACACACACATTCTTTTTTGTACTTCTATCATCCCTCACTGTTTCCACCACTTCTGTTTCCTGTCCCTTTTACCTTGGCCCGAATTACCGCTGCGATTGCATTGGATTCTGCCTTTTGTGGCCACCTCTGCAGTCACCATCATCACCACTATTCTGCTATTACGGTCATTACCTGCTCTAATCCGCTGCCAAGGTCAGCTCTGCTCCAGGGATGGCTCCAGCTGACTTTGCCACTTCTCTGTTGCACTTTTTCTTTGTGTAACTATCTCAGCTGCTCTACTAGTGTTGAGAATCAAAAGTAGGCAAGAAAGACCACGCATAAAATAGCCTTTACTGGATCTAATATTGTGACAGCAGAGGACAGCACAGGAGGTTGACTCACCACTAACTCACAAAGTGAACTGAATACCCTGCTTATAGAGCCAGGAAGGTGGTGGGAAGAGGAGGGTGCCTGCACCAATCATGGCAGTGTCTTCATGCAAATGAAAACCTGGGTTGGTATCCATCATGGTGCAGTCCCTGTCACCAGTCACAGACGTCCCATAGGCAAATGAAGGACTATGTTGCATCAGTCCCAGGCCTTCTTCGAGGCCACCAGTGGAAGTAACCCCTCGGTGGTCTAGGTGAAAGTGGTGTCAGGGTCATCTAGTTTTCAGAGATTTGTGGTGGCTGTAAGTCTGGCACATGCTGTTTTCTGGGACAAGTCCCTTCAGGGGCCAGAGTTATGCTTTCGTAGCCAACAGCTTTGACTGTCATGAAGTTTCCCCAAGGTGTCTGTGGAGCGTTCAAAGCTGGTGCTGGCTTGAAGGCAATTCAACTGGCTGCTTAGCTGATGATCCTACACTCAAGGTAGCCAAAGTACCAGGAAAAGTATAACAGCTGTTAATTAGGGAGTCACCTTGGCCTGTGTATATAAAGGAAAACTAAATACTAAAAAGAGTGCTTACAAGCTAGGGGTGTTGGTACATACATGTAATCTAAGCTATGCTGGAGACTCAAGTAGAATGATTATGATTTTTCTGACTGATTTCTGGCAAAAAAGCAAAAGCAGATCTGAAAAAATAGCCTGAAAGCATGCAAGTAAATACATAAGCAAATGCTTTAGCAGTCTTTAACAGGTACTGTAACTCCTGCCTCAGTGCTCCAGGGAAAAATAGGTCTCCACTGTTTATTGTATAGTCAAGCCTTGGGTACAGTGGGAAGTCACTTGACCTCTCTCTTTACTTCCTGTTCTTTTGGCAACACTGGCACTTGAACTCAGGGCCTTGTGCTTGCTAGGCAGACACATGAGCCATGCCATGGCCCTCTGTGTGTTCATAGTTCTTCACGTACCAGTTCCATTCTAATCAAGCTTCCTTCCAGTTCAGAAAACAAAAGACCTCATAGTGGGCTTCTTAATTCACATCTTCTTGACTTAACCTAAACTTCAGATAGTTCCCCAAGTCATGAATATAAGTCTGGCCATCACAATCTACATACCTGGCACCTGGGCCACCTTGTCCTGAGGGGCTGCCACTTAGTTTTGGAAAGCAATTTTTTTCCAGCTAGTTCCTGCTTCCCCCTCCTCCCAGGTAACATGTTTTGGAGGGGACATGGGATGTGTTTAGAGGTATAAGTAAGATAACAACAGAAAGAGGATGAAACACACAGAAGAGAAAGCTTTCTGGGACTTTTCTAGAAAGAATGCTAGTGTGATGAGTAGATCACTTTGGATTAGGGCAGGCTATATAGTCCAAAGGCCAGAGTTGTCTTTTAATAAGAAAAAGAAGACACAAAGGGACACAGGAAAGAAGACCAAATAAAGGAAGGGGCAGAGCCAGGCAAAGGTGACACATGCTTGTAGTTCCAGGTATTTCAGAGGAAAAGGATTACTTGAGACCCTGAGTTTGAGATCACCTCGGGCCATGTAGTGTGACTGTGTATGCATCCACCTTGCCTCCTTATGGTAAAAGAAACAAACCAATGATGTGGTTAAAAATGTGAGTTCAAAGACGTGATCTGAAATGGTGGCTGTGAGCACAACCCAAACATGCTTTGAGGATTCCATAAATCATTTTGTTGTTGTGTTGACCAATTTGAGGAGGCTCTAGATGATAACCATCGCACTAAAGTGCTGAACAAGAAATTTTAAATGAAGTCTTTAGTCATTTCCGTGACAATCCAAAAAAAAATCAAGATTTTTAATTTCATTTTTTTGTTTTGCTATTTAAAAAAATATATCATTGCCTGGTACAGCTTCGGTGGAGGAAACATTAGCCTTAGTTCTAAAGAAGGCCCGTTGAAGCTTTTGATGACTACATTTTCTGAGAACTGAATTCCAGATCGCACTTATCCTCCTCCATCTTCCGCCTCTGCCTGAATCTCCAGAACCCCTTAATTATAAGCATATTATCTTTCCAAAGACTTGGTTTTCTTCACAGAGCACCATAGTGCTATTCCACCAAGGGCTAGAACACTGGGAGTTTCAGAAGTGGTCATTTTCTCATTGGGGTAGTGATCCACACATGTGGATTGTGATTTTACACCCCTGTGAGCCATCCAGGAGACACATTATCAATCCTAGTGTGTGCATGAGGAATCGGAAGCCTAGAGAGTTGCAGCAACATGCCTAAGACCATTTGAAAGGTAGCAGACAAGCATGCACTCTTATATTCTATCTGCAAGCTCAGGCCTCCGTCCCATGCCTCCTACAGCTCTGGAAACCTGCCATTTTCCAGATGTCTGTTGAGACCTTGGATGGAACTTGCACAATAAGAGAATTCAGGGTCAAAAATGTAACGTGGGGCTGCACTAGGTTTTGAACCCAGGGTCTCATACTTGCTAGACAGACATTATACTACTAAAATCATGCCTCTAGCCATTTTGGTTTAGTAATGTTTTTTGCCAGTCCTGGGTGGGGCTTGCATTCAGGGCCTGGGCACTGTCCCTGAGCTTTTTTGCTCAAGGCTAACACTTTACCACTTGAGCCACAACACCACTTCCAGCTTTTTCTGTGTATGTGGTACTGAGGAATGGAACCCAGGACTTCATACATGCTAGGCAAGCCCTCTACTAGTAAGCCACATTCCCAGCCCTTGGTAATTATTTTTTTAGAGAAGGTCTTCAGTGTGTGCCTTGGGCTGGCCTGGGTTGTGAGCCTCTTACCAAACAGCTTTCAGCATTCCTGAGATCATAGGTGTGTCTGCCACCTGCATTTTATTGGTTAAAATGAAGTTTTCTTGAACTTTTGGCCTGGGTTGACCTAAGAACCATAATCCTTCCAATTTCCACTTCCCAAATAGCTGGGAATACAGACATGAGATGGACCTTCAAAATTCTTTTGACTGAAAGAAGTAAAAACATATGTTTTTATGGTTAGTTTGTGAACTGATATTTGTGTACTGTATACATAAAAATTTGTTATGCCAGAACATTTGTTTACTGCAAGTAGAAATGACTATCAAAGTGAATGACAATAGAGTGCAGTCAGTCAGTTCACCAAACAGGGCCCTCAGTAGTCAGCTTTGACTCTTTTTACTCTGTGTGTGTGTGTGTGTGTGTGTGTGTGTGTGTGTGTGTGTAACTGTGAGTAACTAGAGATAAGAATGTTATGGACTTTTCTGCCAGGCTAGCTTCAAATCCCTGCTCCTTACATCTCAGTCTCCCAAGTAGCTAGGATTATAGGTATGAACCACCAGTATTCAACAAGCTTTGAATCTTTATTTGTCCTTATTCATCACAACAACCCATCATACCTTTGATTTAAAAATGATTTAGTATTAGGTTTTAAAAAACTGTAGAAGTAATAAATTCTCTATACAAAACCTAAGACCTTAAAAAGATGCATGAAAAGATAAACTAAATATTTACCCTTTTATATCAGTTTCTCCCCAACTCTGAAGTAACAAATGTAATATTTTGGTATGAATTTTCCAAAAAAATCCATGGATAGATAGTGTCTGTTTGTCTCTCTCTTTCTTCTTTCTATATGAGATTATACTATAAATACAAAAAAAAACTTGAAACTTTCACTTCTTATGGAAAATTGCATCTTTGTTTTAATTTCCTGCAATGGATGAGATTGATCACATTCATAGTCAGTCACTCTTTGTGTTCCATACCATCGCTCAGTTTTACATTTTACTTCCCAGTATATTGAAGATTTCAATACAACATGGATAATGGATAATAAACATGTAGATATGAGTATTTTGCTTATTCCATCATTTGTTTTATTTATAGTGTCCTTGCATTCTAATGTTCCCTGCTCAAATTTTTCTTCTGTGATATTTGCTTTTTCCGCATTAAGAAACCATTCTTAAATGTCTTCAGACAACATTCCTCATCTTCTTTCAAACTATGTACAGAGTGAGGCTTATGTACTCATCTTATATGTTTGTATTAAAATATTAGAACCTTAACTTAGTTGGTTTTATTACCATTTGACAGGAGAAAGGATCTACTTATGTGTCCCCCCCCCCAGATAAGATATTGGCCACCTTGATCAATCAAATTTCCAACTTCCCAGAGAATCAGAAGACAGTGTTATTACATATCAAATTTCCTTGTGTTAATAGAATTTAATTTTGGAATCTATGTACATTCCACTCAACACTTTATTGGTTTATTTGGTAATCATCTCTTCTTAAAAGTTGCCAGAACAGAGGCTTCGATCTGCTCCAATTTCTTGTCCATGAATAGAGTCTTCAGGAAACACATTTCTAGCTCTACTTCCTCATCACTTCCAGTAACACTGACCTTTCTTCCTAGGCCTTTGAAAACAGGAGAGCCATACCTTCTTAAGATGTGACCATCTTAGCTTTCCTCTATGATTGTATCTTCCCCTTCCCTTTCCATATAGCTCTGGTGTCCTGGAAGCATCGGCAGCTATGTCCACCCTACAGCTCCTCACTCATGCTTGCCAGCATCTGACCATCCCCAGAAAGTGGACATCATACAGCTAAGGGAGCCTGCAAAACTCAAAGATTTTTGCCTTAAGTGTTTTAGAAGTTAAATTGGGGGGGGGGAGGACAAATTTTCTTCCACGTATCTGAAGCCCTATTATAAAAACTGTTTTTTTTTTAACTTGAATGATAACTTCTGGGCTATTTTCTAAGGTACCATAGCAATCACAACAGTAATGCTGACAATAGCATCTCAAAATGAGGAAAATTGTTGTAAATCGTTTCAAGAAAGAAAAACAATTCCAGCAGCTTCTTCCCCCCCCACCCCGTCTCCTCTCTCTCTCTCTCTGCCTCTTTCCTTATCAGGTATCTTAAGTCCCTGTGTAAAAAAATAGATTTTACATGTGCAGAGATGACATCCTTTGAGGCTGAAGGGCCCAGTGTCTCAAGCAAACTGTTTAAATTACCAACCAGAATAGCAAACAAGGAGCCTGGCTTTCACACTCTTAAATCCCTCCCCAAGGCAGCAGAAATTCTTTTCTGATAGCTTCAACCCACAACAGGTGGTAAGGGAAGTGCCTAACTGCTGGCCATGACAGCTGGCCTCCCGGCCAGCCTGTGACTCCTTTCCAGCAGCTCCCACCTGGAGATTTTAGACCCCTCTGCCAAGTGGATTCTCATCAGCTCAAGGCTCTTGTAGGCCAGCCAAATGATCGAATTGGATATTTCTGGTTACCCAACCCATTCCAAGTTATGTGGAAAATGGTTATAAAATACTTGTGCCGATTCAGAAAGAACCTTACCTCTGTCTCTTCTGAATCGTGAGAACTTCATGAAATTTATTGCCCACAAGCTACAAAGAAACAAAACAGATGGTGAGTTTTCATCTTTTTTTTTTCTGGAGAGTTAAAAATATCATCAATCATGTACTTTGAAATTGGCAGTCATTAAATTTTTATTATTTGATGAGTTGTACCAGAAAGAAAGTATTTAATAAGGAAGAGGGTAGGGATGGGTCATTGAAGTACACATCCTGTGTTTGGTGGAACCTAGATCATCCATCCTTTGTTTTCCTTGTAGCTAGCAGATCATATGACCTAGGGTACCACCAGAGTCACTAGCACCGAGGATCTCAGCGTGGGAGTGAGCAACTTGAAAAGTACCACACGAACTCCACTGGGGTGGCAGCCAATGGCGCCAGCTTCTGGTCTGACCACATGGTGATGGTGAATTTCTGCCCCCAGAGTAAAACTGCATCAATGGATAGAAACAGCAGCATCTTCTCTCCCTACCATATCAGGTCTGTTTTCCCGGATGCTGCTCTTCATTTCTCCACTCTGTTGTTGTTGTTGTTTTAAGAAGTCATATTGACTAAAATACCCACTCTGTTCTTTTAAACTCCTCTTCTGCTTCATAAATGGGAGGCAACTTTTGTTGTTTGAATTAAGAATCTCAATTGAGATAACATGTGTGGCTTTGTGTGTGTAGTGAACAAATTTCACTACAAATATTTTGTTCACACAAATTTCACTACACTTTGTTTACACGTTCGAAGTGAACAAATACTTGGATTTAGCCTATCTGTTCCAAAACATAAGCAAAATTAACCAGACAAAAGAGATCTAAGAGGCTCAAAAGATGGAGAGCAGGAGGGTCTTTGAACGCTCAGAGATCCCAGACTGGGAAAGAACCCACAGAAGTAAACAACAACGGAGTGACTAATTGATCTGCAGCCAGAGCCCTAAAAACCCCTGAGATGGAACAGTAATCTCTAAACAGCTTTGGGCCCAGATCTGGAGGACTGGTGTGCCCAGAAGATACTTTCTTTAGATATTTGAGCTGTTTCCCATCACCTTTTTTTATACCACACTTGTAATCCCAGTGAATTACGCATTAATTGTGTTTGATGTTGTTACTTCTACATTTGGTTGACAATCTATCTTACATGTGAAGGTAGTGGATGGGAGCCTCGCTTTAGATGAGATGCTTGGAGATGACTTCTAAGGGTTGGATAATTTTATTTGCTCACTTTCAAAACTGGGAAATATTACATGCATTCAGAAGAGCACTATATACAGAGAGAGCACTATATAGATATAGATGTATGTGTGTACAATACATTGATATTATCTATACATCTATATACTATGTCATCTATATATACTTGGGCTTGATCTCAGACCCTCATTCTCTCACTTGCTTTTTGCTCAAGGCTGATGTTTTACAACTTGAGCCACACTTCTACTTCTGGCCTTTTTCTGGTTTATTGGAGATAAGAGTCTCATGGATGTTTCTGCCTGGGCTAGCTTTGAACCATGATCTTCACTCAGTTCTTAGCCTCCTGGGTAACTCGGATTACAGGCATGAGCCACCAGCATCAGTCATTGTATATGACTTTAAAAATGAACATATGTACTACCATTGTTTAAATAAAACTAAAGAGTAATGCCAATAGTCCTGGCTTCTTTTGATCTCCTCCCCTATTAGAAGTAACTCTTCCTAACCTTTGAGATAACTATTTTGCTTTGCATCCTTCCTCATTACCCATTTATACATCTTTAAAAACAGTATTTAATTTTTCCTGTTTAAAAAATTACATAAATGCACCATGTGCTTTCCTTCCTATCTTTTCTTTTGCATCTCACTATGATATAAAACTTGTCCATGTTGGTGCAGATGTTTGCAGCTCACTCTTTTTCTTTGCTGTGTGATTTTCCATTGTGTGATCCTGCCACTATTACCATCACTGTTCTGTTGTGGAGGAACTGGCAAGTGGATTCCAGTACTGGCCATTGCAAATAATGCTGACATGGCTATTCTATCTCCTGTTGCAGTCTTTTGTATATTTTTGCACATCTAAGTGGAACAATGGGGCTGCAGGGTTATGAGATGTGACTGGTTTTGAGTACTACTAAACTACTTTGCAGGGCAGTGGGGCGGGGGGGGGTGTTTTGGTTTAGAGCACTAGCAACAAGGTGAAAGAATTCCCACCTCCTGATCCACTTGTGGTATTTTTTCATCTAGTGCCTTGTCAATGATTTTAGGCTAAATTTTTTTCCCTGCAAAGATCAATGAAACTATATACTTTTTTAAAAAAAATTATTGGTAACTAAGTGCTTTATTGATAGTTTGAGGTTTCTCCGAAGTGCTTTTTCAAGTCTCTTTTCTGTCTTCCCTTTGAGGTTTTCTTGTCTTAGCTTGGGTTGCTCAGAAAGCAGAGCCAATGCAAACCAGTGCCTACACCGGGCAAGAAGCATGCTGGGGATGAAGTGCTGTGAGCCAAGCAGAGTGAGGTTGGGAGGAGGGAGGTGTGCACCACACATGTGAAGACATGTGAGTGCTTAAACAATCAATATTATACAGTTTTAATTACCTTTATAATACTTACATGAAAGAATAGCGTAGAATTGTTATGAGAACTCATTACTATAATGATGCTATTTTGTCAAAATGTGAACTTGGTATTAATAAATTAATTAGAGACAGAGTCTCACTATGTAGCCAAGACTGGCTGGGAACTTAAGAACCTCTGCCTCAGTTTTTCCAGGTGCTAGGATTACAGGTAGGCACCCCTGCATCCAGTTGATAGGCCTTCTCTAAGGTATAATCTCGGCATCCTTATGCCACTGGCATGAGAATACTAGATAGTCCAAAAACTGAGGTCCAGAAGATTGTGGCTCAAGACCAGCCAGGGCAGAAAGGTCTATGAGACTCTATCTCCAAAATAACTAGCAAGTAAAAAAGAAAAACAGACTGGAAGTATGGTTTAAGAAGTAGAAGAGTGCTAGCTGAGCAAGCAAGCCAAATGAGACCCTGGCCTCAAGCACAAATATCAGAATTTGCTTATGAAGAATAATCTGTATATTTTCCTTTTCAAAATTCCCAAATAAATCTTTCTTGTTTTCCTTTTCCTTGCCAAAGGAAAGAGCAAATCCAGGAAGGAAACACGGAGCAACACACTCCTCCTTCTAGATTGGGATGATGGTTCACAACCAGAGTCAGGGACTTACTAAGAGTTCTCCCTGAAGTCTTCCTTGTCTTGTGTGTCTACTATGTCTCCTTAAAGAGGGAATCTGAGGTGGGAAGTAGACATGGTATATGACATTCACTAGCACATCACTCCACCCTAAATGGTTTTTCTGTCAGCTTCTAGTTCAAGTAAACTGTCTCCCATTGCCACCCGATTCTCAGTCCTCCACCCCTCACCAGTGTGACTGAACAATTCCTGTGAAGCTAGCCAGATTTCCCCTCTTTGAAAGTGAAATCACAGACATGACACAAAGAAGGTCAGAAAGCAGTCAGAGCTGAGGTATCTAATGGAAGAGACCCAGGAACTGCCACAGCTCTTGGAGAGGAATGGCTAGACAGACTTAATGTCTATTTCTTCCCAGTTTAGTGCAGCCCCAAGGAAACCTCTCCTTTCTAATTTATCTTATCCAAGTGATGAAGCAAACCCTAGGCTAAGCCCAGGCTTAGTTCGGCAGCTGCCGAGATCAGACTGTTTGTTTCTACAGGCTTAGGAGATGCTCAGCAAAGTCTCCTTCCTGCCAGGTGAGAACGTGTCTGGTTGCAGGTTTTAACCTGATTTAAAAAAAAAGAGATTGGTAATGAGTTGCAAAGGGCTGAATACTTGTCAGTGGTAAAAATGAGGCTGGGGTCTTTAAGATAGAGTATTTCTTTGTGTAAAAATAGGAAAGCCATAAGAGGATCATTGACTTTAGCCACAAGATATTTATGAAGGATATATAAGTCAGTGTGAGACGATTTTTTTTAAGTATTAAAATAACACTGTAAGTTTAAAGTTGAAACTTCTTGTTTACAGATAAGGATACTGAGGCTTGGAGGTGAAGCCAGTTTTACAAGTGTCAGACACATGGGTTTGTGGAGTCCTGGCTTTTAGTCCCTTTGATCTTTTGTATCATTCCCTTCTTTCCCAACATTAGTGGCATCAATTGAGTCACAATGCGCCCAGGGGCTGCGTTCTTTATCCTTAGGGCTCTGTGTGTGCATACTTTCTTTCCCATACGTCTTGGTTCATACTTTTGAAATCTGGGGAGATCAAGGAAAGAACAACTAAGAAAATTCACTGCTCAGTGTTAATTTTAAAGAGAAGTCTTCAGCCCTGATGCATTATGGGAACCACACCAAGAAGTTAAAAGTGGTGCACACTTACCTAAGTAAATGAGAAATTCTACAGGACTTGTTAAAACCCAGAATCCTGGCTGACCCCACTGTTCCTGGCTGAATACCTTGTGGGGAGAAGAAAGAGGCAGTTTTGAACACATTTCTACCTGATCTTGACACTGCTGGTGTAGGGCTATCTCTGTGAATGATTTATGTACCAGCATTACCCTCCACCCTCACAGATAAATTCATGCATGCATGCACGCACACTTTCACACATATACACAGAAACACAACGTGTGCACACACATGTACATACATGCACTTACACATACACATACGTAAATGTACTCATAAACACACAGTACATACATGTGCTCACACACATGTTCACACATGCACAAATATGCACACATCCACATAGCACAGGTAAAGTAAGATTTTCTCAGTGGAGGATTCATATCAGTTACTGGTTTTAACAAATATAGCATTCCTAATATGAAAAATTGCAGCCTTTTGAATAGGAGAAAAAAACGTTACATCTTTTTTTTCTTCCCATCATCTATAGACCTTAGCTTTGTACAAGAAAAAGCTTAGAAATTGCTCTATTGAAATTTTTATGGCAATATAAAGATAATTATAGAATAGTTCTTTTAATGATATGTTTGCAAATTGTCTTTTCATTGCTTTTGGGCATTATGCACCTTTAGGAAAAGCATGGTAAGCTTATTTATGAATCAGTTATAGTTGTTAACTCGTCATTAATTTTCCCAATAGTTGTTGTTTTATGACTCTACTAATTAACTAAACAATGCTGCACAAGCATTTCAAACATCCATTTGCATAAAGGGCCATCCGTATACAACAAGAACATAAGTGAACAGATTTATAGCCACTAGAAAAATTCTTACCTTGCTGTGGGTTATCAGGAGCTTAAAAACACGTTTACTCAAATCAGACATTTAGCTGCACTGGCTTCAAAAGTTAGCTAGTAAGCCATTTGCTTTTCAGAACCTGACTTTCATTCTTACTAAAAAAATAAGTAATCCAATATTTACTTTAATGGAGCATATAGACTTTCCTTCTACCTTTCTTCACTTGTGAGTCTTTTTCCATACAATCTTCCTTAAAACTACTACCAGCCACCATATTGCTTTGTTCTTTTCTTATGGCTCTGAATTGGAACCCTAAGCCTTGTACATGCTAGGCAAGCTCTCTACCACCGAGCTACCTCTTGAGCTTCCCTACACTGTTTTTAAAGACTCTTTATTTGCTACTTTCATCCTGTAGGGCTTAATTGACATGACACCTCTTCAGAAAAGCCTTCATGGCCTTCCTATAATATATGCCCATAATACTAGGAGCTAGTTCATTCAGACACATTTTCTAACTATAGAAGTATAGCTGCCTGTTGAAGATCAATTTTGTCTTCAGAATGGAAGGTGAGTAAGAGAAGAGATCATGTTTATTTCCTTATATTAAACTGCTCCGCTACAGAAGGTTCTTTAGTATCCATCTTCCAACATAGCACCCCTGATGCCTGTCTTCTGTCAAGATCATGATGAATCCCTTACAGTATGTAGCGGAGTACATCTATGGAAGAGGTGTTGGCATGTCGTTGAGGTTAGGCAGTTAGGAAGTATGCAGTTCCCATATTGAAGTGGTCTGTTGCTGTCTTTCATTCCTGGTCAAAGCTAGCTTCCACACTGTGAAAAGTCTATGGACATGCTCATGCTCATGAGGACAGGAACTGAAGCCTCTGGTTGGTAATAGAAAGACATGGGGACACTTAGAGATGGATTTTTGAACCCACTGTGCACTTGGAGATGACTACAGATCTAGCCAACTGGCTTTCTGCAGCCTCCTGAGAGACCGTGAGTCAGAACCACCCAACCAAGATGCTTTTGCATGTTGGTCTTCAGAGACTGTGATCACAGACTCTTGTTATTCTAAGCTGTTATATCTGTGGGTGATTATGCAGCAGTGGATGCCTAATTTAGTGTCGAATGAATAATGTGATGACAAAATGAATGAAGGTCTAGGAGGCAATATGATTCACACAATAACAAGCCATTATGAATAATTGATTTCAACTCTTGGAACATTACCTTGCTTGTATGAGAACAAAGATAGATACAAATCTGAACGAAAAACAGGACATGGCATTCTTTCATTATTTTAGATGTTCCTTTAAAAGATGATCTTGGATTATATCACATGTGGCCACCAGATTCACAGGAAGGTACATTCTACATCTATACTTTTTAAAACTGACATTAAGACACTGTTCAAAAAGAAATGTACTCATTAGCCGACTTACGTAACTGTAACCCTCTGTACATCACCTTTACAATAAAATTGTTTTAAATAACTTATGACAGAGCACTGTCTTCTGTCTCTAATTGATCTTTCAATAATAGAATAATATTACTTCTATTCTCAATGTATAGTTTCACAACTATCTTAAATTCATGTTTGGGTAATATTTCAAATAAATACCCCATTCAGTAAAATCCAGTAACGCAATGAACTCCAAGCTTCATCATATAGGTATTGAAAGCCGAAAACAAACAATTGGCTGCTGTTGACATTTATGCTCTATTATTCATGTATTGAATTTTAAAATGTGCAGGAAAAAATAAGGTATTTTCTATACATTATATTCTCCTAAGATTTTTTGGTATAATCCATTACATTATCCAACTACATCTGTATCATCATTGTAGCTCAGTCCACAAGTTATTTTTGTCTAGGATTGCTTATAGAAATATAAATTACATATTACTGTGTGTGTACATGTGTGTGTTTTTCATATCATCCTACTGGAAATAATCCTCCAAAATGTTTATGATAAATATTTATATTTTGAAGGAATATAATAGTTGTGTTAATATATGATTTATTACATAGGCAGCATTATTTATTGTTTGTATATGAGGTTACTAAATATTCATAATGTATTAGTCGATCAGGTTTTCTTCCCTCAATATGCTATAATCACGTTTAATTGGTATTGTGTTTTACACAATTAACTATTGATAATAGTTTGGTTTTATTGTTCTTTTTATGTTTTTTATTGTAAAAATAGTGTACAGAGGGATTACAGTTACATGAGTAAGGTAATGAGTACATTTCCTATTGAGCTTTGTTACTTCCTCCTTTGTTTATCCCCTACCATCCCTTCTCTCCCCACCTCCCCAACTTCTCCCCCCCCACAAGTTGTAAAGTTTGTTTTCAAAATAGTGTCTTGTATGATTTATTGTTACAATGGGTCAACCTGTATCCTTATTTCAGCATTTTGTCATTTCCCTTTCCCTCCCCAAATTAGAAAAATGCATATATAAGATGCAGGGCACCAACATAAAATACAGTGAAAGCAGAGGTTATACCGTGGGGGAAGCACATACAAAAGAAGCAAAAAAAATCACATAGTACATTTTAAATATGTTAAAAACAATCCAAGCAAGAAAAAATCAGTTGTGTCCCTATCTTGGGGTTCATTTCACCTAATATCATCTTATATGGTCATATGTACATAGTTTTTGACATTTTCTGCTTGTCCTAGACATATACTAGTTATTGCCAATAAGGGAAACCATGGTACCTATGTTTCTTTGAGCCTGGCTTACTTCATTTCATATAATATTTTCCAAGCCTTTCCATTTCCTAACAAATGGAGCAATGCCATTCTTTCTGATGGAGGCATAGAATTCTAGTTTAGATAGATAGATAGATAGATCTATTATATAGGTCTATATCTATATCATTTCCTTGATCCATTCACCTACTGAGGGGCATCTGGGTTGGTTCCATATTTTAGCTATTAGTAGTATTCTGAATTTCTTGCAATTTATTCCAACTCAAGAGAATGATCAGCGTCAATACATTCTGTAATATGAATGTTTTTTTCCACTAGAAATTGGTTATGAAAAAGCAATCATCCCATCTTGAAATACATAGAGAAGATCACAATAATTTGACTAATTAAAACAACCTTAAAAAAGAACAAAACATTTAGAAGCTTTACACTTTTTAATCTTGAAACTTACTATAAAGGTATAGGAAACAAAACCCCTGGAATATGGGTGCCAAAACAGACCATTTCTATACAATCAAAAGTCTGGAAACAAAGCCTCATTTATATGCGGTCAAATGGCATAGTCACCAAGACAAGTAAGTGAGGGGAAGAACAATCCTTACATCAATGGTGCTAAGAAAATGTCTTCATGCAAAAGAATAAAGATAAACCTTTCATTCTGTTCAAGTTTTTAACTCAAAGTGAATCAAAGAGCTTAATGTTAAGAGCTAAACTATAACACTTAGAATAAGAAAACCTAGAGGCAGAAAGAACTTCCTGTCATCCCATTTGGCAATGATTTCTTGGATTTGATGCAAAAGTACCAAGAGTTATCATATAGAAGTCTCAGAAGTAGATTCGTTTTCACCAGTTGTAAGAATTTGAATTTAGTAGGTTTTTGAAAACTTCAGTCTTTTGGGAAATTAAAAATTTATGCTTGAGGTAGATAATAGTCCATAAGAGGTTGCTTGAATTACACTATATATAGCTTTATCAGCAGGAAGTGTATTGATTTTAATGGATTCTTTTCTCATCTAGTTTTCCTTGAAATTCATCTGTTATGATTGAGATCAGGTTAGAAAATAAATTTATTCTATTCCACCCATGAAACAACTGATTTCTTGGCTCTACAAGCATAAATCATTAGAAAATTCCCCAACAGAAATTATTAGCACACAAATATTTTTCTTACCATGTAAATAGTATAACATTTCCTCTTACTCTTTAGTTATTTTTAATTTTCTGATCCTGATTGTCTATAAGATCTTTTCTTTTTGCCACAGAAAAAGATAGGTTGTCTTAGAACGCTTTTACTTGCTTGTTATATTGATTAATTTTTATACTGATAGAATTTCCATTAAAACACAATTACTAGAATGTAATTAGTACAGTTTTGTTTATATAATGTTTATTTATGCTCTTGAAAGGTAAATGAATCTAGTTATTATACAGTGCTTAATGGCTTAATTAAAGTGTGTGTGTAGATTTTATTTTGGAACTCAGCCTAGCAACTGGATTTATTACATAAATTCATATAACATGTGCATAAATATAATTAGTTTTGTATACTGAAAAGTAATAAACCTTATATATTAATACAAATATATTCTCAATATCTATTTTCCCTCAGCAATATGTAACATTTCTCAGTAAAATAATTACGAAAAAAGTTAAATATACTGTTCTAAATGATATGAACACTGAGGGCTCTGATTTGAATGAATGTCTTGGATGATAGATCTCACTATTTCAAACATTTTTATACTTTAAACATTTTATTATTTTAAAAATAAACCATATTCGGAAGTGGCGCTGTGGCTCAAGTTGTAGAGCGCTAGCTTAGAACTGAAATGCTGAGGGACAGCGCCCAGGCCCAGAGTTCAAGCCCCACGACCAACAACAACTACAAAAATAATAATAATAATAAAATAAAATAAACCATATTCTACATAGAACTAAGTATATAGTTAATATGTTCATATTAAATTAACACTAGTGATAAAACCCACTCAGCTTATAAAATAATGTGCTCTATAGAAGTCATATGCAAATACCATTGTATATACAGAGAACTCAGGGTGAAGACTTAAAGAGAAAGATATACAAAAGAATATAGTGAAAAAGTAAATGAAAATGTATTCATAAATGTTAAATTCAAATGTTATGGCAGCCAAGCATGGTGGCTAACACTTGTAATACTAGCTACTTTGGAGGCAGAAATTGGCAAATTTTCCATTTAAGGTCGGCCAGGGCAGAAAAATTCAAGCGACTCAGGTCAACCAATAGCTGGGCACAAGAGGCTGAGATCAGAAGGGCATGGTACAGGGCAGCCCAGGCAAAAGCGTTCAGAAGACTCCATCTCTAGTTGTTGAATGTGGTGACAATAGCCTATCGATAACTATGGCAGCAACTGTAAATAAGAGGATCAAGATTTGGGTCAGACTGTGCCAAAACTAGAACTTGTCTCAAAACTAGAACTTGTCTCAAAAATAGAGTATAAAGGGTTGGGAGGCATTGCTCAAGTGGTTGAATAACTGCCTAGCAAACCTGAATCTCTGAATTCAAACTCCAGTACCATCAAAAAGAAGGAACAAAAACTCAATGGAAGATAATTCTAAGAATCCTTTTATTCTTACTTTTATGGTAAAACTTCCACAAGCAACACTCTGAGCGTCAACAGATCAGCAGATAATTATGTTACAAGTACTGAGCATGCAGGAAATGGTTCAGAAACATTTTTGAATGTGATATAAATGGAAAATCTCACAACATACCTTATATTTCTTCTCTGCATAAGTCCCCCATTCTGGAAATTTTGAGAGAAAGCTATGACATCTTCTTTCCCCTTCTCCAAACCTTTCTTGTAACTGCTGCACCTGAAAGATTTGGTCATTTTAGAATTCCATGTTAAACATGCAATGAACTTTTCAGCTATTCTTTGATCATTGCCTTTAACCTTTTGTCCTCAAACAGCAGTGTGATAACCATTGTTTTAGATTTCCCTGATTTACAAATGCCCTCCTCATTGCCCATTTTGAAGATGAAAATCCTTGTTCTTATTGATTTGCAAGAGTTCCCTATACTTTCTAAGTATTGATTCCTGGGTGTTATTTCCATTTCTCAAGTGTCTTATACCCTTGTCCACAGGGGCTTGATTGTTAAATGAACTGAAGTTGTAAATTTTGATAAAAATCAATTCATTTTTGCCACCCTATATTTTGTATTTTTAGCTTTGACTCTGAAATTCATCTTAATCTCAAAAGTGTCCCCATACATTGTCTTCTATTAACTTTACCATTTAAACTCCACACTTATTTACTAGCTACCCAAGTTTATTTTCTTAAGATGACGTTGTATCTATAAACGTTACTAATTTAATTGTTGTTACAGTCATTAAAACATTCTACATTGACATTTTTCTCTGAATAATTCCAGTGTTGTCTTGAATTTTTGTTGAGGACATGTGCAGTGGCTGTCTTTTCCCTGTTGCTGGCATAAAGAAAATCTCCAGGAAGCTGCTCCACTAAAGCTCAGGTATCTCGGAATTGAATTTTATATTTTAAGGTTTCTAAATATGACCAAGTAGATGGGATTTTGGGGTTTTCAAATGGTGAAGAGATGTTCAGTTTTAACAAATGTTTCTTTTTCATGTTCTAAGATACAGTTTTCTACTTTAGTCTGTTGATAAACTTGACAGACATCTGAAGACAAGCCATACTCTTATTTCCAGGATAGATTCAACTTGATAATCATTCTTAGCTTCAATAAATTTTTAGATTTGTTAGCTTACATTTTAGACATTTTATTACTCCCTACATCTATTGTGTGGATGAAATAATTTATACTTTTCCTATTCCAACTAAGACTTCTTATTCCATTTAAGTTTGTTATTTGAAATATTTCCATTATGTCTGTAGTTATTTTTATTTCAGCAATAAATTTTACTACTCTTTCCATTTCTGATTTGTTTATGTCCAGATGCCTTTATACTGTTGACTAGTTTTGACATGTCTTATTAATCTTTTAAAAGAACCCTCTCTTAATTTTGTTAATCCTTTTTGTTGGTTTCTTAACAGTCTTCTTATTGCACTGTATTCTGTCTTTGCTCTTTCATCATATATTGTGGATTTTCTTTTGTGCTAGTTTTCTAACTAAGAACTTAGAATTCACTTGAATTAGGTGAATAATTAGCTTGAGTTTTCTTTCTTCCTTCCTTTCTTTTTTTAAAAAAAGTTCTTTTCCTTTCTGGTCGGTGTATTATAAGGCTGTAAATTCAGTGTGTTATTTAGCTCTGCTGACTAGATTTGAACATGGAAAGATTTATTACCATTTATTTGTTCAAGAGATTAAGCGTAAGTTCAAAAGATTAAAAATAATATAAATTTACTTTTATTTTTTACTTTTATTTTTGTTTCAGTTCTGGGGCTTGACCTCAGGGCCTTATGCTCTCACTCTGCATGCTCATGGCTACCACTCTACTTGAGTAATGCCTCCAGTCCAACATTTCTGCCAGATAGTTGCAGATGAAACTGAGTAGACTTTTCTGCTTTAGATACCTTCAAACCACAATTCTCCAAGTCTCAGCCTTCAGAATAGCTAGGATTACAGGTGTGAGCTACCAGTATCAGCTGTTAGTTTTTTTGCACATATAAGAATTTTTAAATAGCTGATGTTTTATTATTAATTTTAATTTTAGCACACTATAATAAGATAATTATTGTGATCAACATGACATTGAATCTATACAATGTATTGAAATTGCCCTTGCAGCCTAATCTATAGTTCATGTTGCCCACAAAGAACATGTTTGTTCATGTACTGGAAGGAAACATTAGTATTCATGCCTATCTAATGCCTTGAGTGAACTTATTCATTAAATTGCTCTGATTATTTCATAAACCCATGAACTTTTTGTCATCTCAATCTTCATTTTTAGAAGATTATCTGTGTAGAAATCCTCAACTGCAATTGTTGGTAAACCTATTTGTCCCCCAAATTCAGGAAATATTTGGTCTGTAGTTGTAAGGACAGGTGGAAAGAGCTAATATTCTTGTCCTGCGATTTTCACCAGCACATGCTGTTCTTGATCATGTGCTATCTTTTGCTTCAAGTCAGAATTTTGGAGATGTTATCTTTCTTTTGTAGCTTTTTTCTTGATTAACATTTTTTTCATTGTCTGATTTTCTATGACCCTTTATTTTAAACACATTCTCACAGGGTATTGTTAGATCTTATGTACTGAAAAAAATCTTGATGGATGACTTACTTTGTCTGCAGTGCCTGAAAATAACTACATCATTTTTCTTTGTGTATGTGTGTGTCTTTTAAATGTTACACAAGTTTCGGATGCTCTCAGCAGGAAGTTGAGTCTGATACTAGCTACTCTGTCATATCTGGAAACAAAGAAATGCACTTCAAATAAACCAAAGCCCTCATCTTCTTTGTTCCAACTAAATGAGTTTAAAACCATATTATCCTAAAGGAAATGCTCCTTTCAAACATGCATCTTAACAATAGCTAGACACAAAGGAGAAAATGAGTTAGTGAATTCAGAATTCTTGAAGTAAAAGTGAATAAAATATAACATTCTTATCATCCATTGGTTCTCTAACTTCAGCATCTTGTTTATACAATAATACAAATATTATATACTTTTTCTGAACATCTGTATTTCAAAGGCAACATCAAATTCTACTGCTTTCCCAAAACTTACTCAGAGCACAGAGGTGTCACAATCATGGCATAAAGTCTTCTAGATGTACTAATATCAAAGATATTTATTCATAATGAATCCACGACTTTATATGTAGTTGATTGTTGAGCATTGCAATCTCATCAATCATTATCATAATCAAGTGCTAACTCAAGCTGGTTGCATGTTCTAATTCTGATTGTGAAGCTATAAAAGTTATATAAAAGTTATAAAAATAGTCATATAAAGGCTTTAAAAGTTGTCTTAATCTACATGGAAATAACTTTTTGATGAGCATAAAGACTGCACATTGCTAGAAGGAGCTGCGGTATCAACTTTAGAAGCCAACCTATTTGTATCATCTGCTAGAGTGCTTGGCACATAAGTATATTTATCCACGGAGGGCTGTACAATCCATTCTTCACAGAAATAATTTATGTATAAAGATCAAATTCCATGCAGGGGCATGGGGCAGAGGTTTAGTGAAAAATGGCAAAATGGCTTTGTATATTTTATCTCCTGTAAATGAATGCTGATTGGCCTAGGGCAGTCAGTATATGTTAAATGTACAAAGTAACTTTAAAAATCTTCTCATAAAAGTGTTATTCTTCCCAGGTAGGTATAATGGCTTAAATATTCAGACTTCCCATGCAAATATTGGAAATCTGGAGGACTGTAGTTTGAAGCCAGCTAGGATAGAAAAGTAAAAGAGATTGTTTCCAAAATAACCAAAAAAAAAAGTATGGAAGCACCAGCCAAGCAAACAAGCAAGAGTGTGAGGTCCTGAGTTCAAATACCAGTACTACCCAGAAAAACATTTCCCTTAAGATTTTGCTGAACTGATTTAAAATCAGAACATACAGAATTTTAAAAGCAAACAAAAATAGTGAGAGAACTTGGTTCACTGGCTTTCACCCATACTCTCTCTGGGAAAATGGTAAAGTAGTAGAGAAGTGTTTAGAAAAGATACAGGCTACAAAATTCAACAGCCGATGCAGACTCAGGCATTTTCTTCAGAAATTCAGGAACAAATCCTTGAGCTTGTCATTTCAAAATCCCTTATTTGCAGTGATGACATGGGACAAAATTGATGAGACAAAATTATATTTGAGACTGCTTGCAACAAAGATGTGGGCTATCTGGTTGAAAACCAGAATCACTTTTGGACCACTTTGGACTTTCCAAAAAGTCCAATGCATCCCTTATAATCACATCTTCTGTTTATTGTACTAGATTTTCCCACTCTCTTCTCCAGTGTCTGTCCCAAGATAAAGTAGATTAGGCTACCCCTTTGTGCTTTGTAGACTTTTTTTCATGACATTTGTACAAAGCTCTTCTGACATGAATATCATGATGTACAGGGAGTGTACTTTCACTGTGTTAATTGGGATTGAGGTAATTTGCTGAGGTGATTAGTGCATGCAAATGAAATCTTTGCTGGGATCCCAGCTCTACTTAGCTGAGCTCCGACTGTGATCTTGGCTCATGTCACACCACAAGTCACGAATGTTGAAAAATTACAATTTCACATGTAACTCGTTGAAGGAGAAGAATTCTTTAGCGTTACTTCCAAAACATTCTAGTTGTCATGAGTTGAAAAAACAACAACCAGGGAGCCTAGGGGAAAAAACCCTTACAACCCTTACAATCCTTTACAATATCTAATATTAAATTCCATGTATGTACTCCCATTTAATCCCATATATGACTTTAATTTTCCAAAGTGATTTTGGGTTCAAATAATAAAATCTGAGAAAATAAAATTCATTTATCTGCATAAACCTATAATTCTTTTTGAAAAAAACTAAAATACATGAGGTATATAAGAACAAAGGCTTTTCGCTAAGGCTAAAGCATAAACACACACACACACACACACACACACACTCCATTACTTCACTTCACTCAGGTGATCATCCACTGATCTATGTGATTTATGTAATTTCTAAAATGATGAGAATAAACCTTGCTTGTTAATACCTGTGGTAGCAATCAACCCTCACCTTAAGAGCTTTACAGAAAACCAAGCTGTTTGATCCAGTGAAACATGAATTTACTCAGGAAGCCATGGACGCTGTTTGAGTAAAAGGAATCACCATCATGGGATTATCATGCCCTAATTTAAAGATGGCACAGAATATTTTTTGCCTCAAATTACAAAAAATATACAGGGGCTGGGAAGGTGGCTCAGTGGTAGAGTGCTTGCCTTGCATGCATGAGGCGCTGAGTTTAATTCCTCAGCACCACATAAGCAGAAAAGCTGGAAGTGGTGTTGTAGCTCAAGTGGTAGAGCACTAGCCTTGAGCTGAAGAGCTGAGGGACAGCGCCCAGGCCCAGAGTTCAGCCCCCATGACCGACAAAAAAAAATTTGATATCTATCTATCTATCTATCTATCTATCTATCTATCTATCTATCTATCTATCTATATCACTGAAATTATTGGTGCTTCAAAATAATAATGACAATTTGATAATTTATATGCATTATGCCATTTTGAAAATGGTATCAAAAGTTATAGGAATATAACCCTCCAGAACAGTTGCTGCCTAATCTGAGATTTTCAAACTAATTAAGTAATCTCCATAAAGGATAGTTACCATAAAAATGACAAAAGGAGAAGAAAGATAAGATTTCATGCAATTCTGGCTTACTTTAAGAAGTTATTTTTCTTACTTTAAGAAATTATTTCCCAAGAATATGGCTTCCTAGAGTACAGAATATGAGATGAGTTAGAAATATATGATTAAAGACTTTAATTCTTAGTGTCTGTTTTAGTGAAGTATTAGATCAGGAGGTTTTGCTTATTGGTTTTATGTTTTTTGACATTTTTAAAATTATATGCAAAGACAAAACTTTCTGGGGAGTGTCTCAAAAGTTATTATTAGAATATAATTTATTAGAATATAATTGAGTGTCCTCAATGCAGCATCAAGAGTGAAAGATGGGCAGATATTTCATCCTTCACAGTGAACAGAAAATCCACATAAACTGATATCAATAGCAAAAGAATAAGTTGATAATAAACCAAGATCTCCATTGTTCCTTTTCTTTGAGCATTTTAGATAATTACTCACCATTAAGTTTCGTATATAAGAATGGGACAGATATCCAAAAATTTACTGAACTTATTTATTCAGAAGTGGCACACTTTATTCTTCTTCAGAATTATTATAATTTTAAACCAATAAGCAAGAGAAAATTCCATTTCTCATAGTACAAATTCAGACTTATGCCTAAAAAAGAATTAATATAACCAATGTTGCTTAAAGCTAAATTTTCTTTGCCAAAGTGTTACCCTGACACTTCTAGTATTATTGTATTCCTGTCAGGTTACTGAAAGAAGACTCATAATTGGATCTTATTCCTTGGAAAACCAAATCTATTGTTATTACAGATTACTTTCTGTGTTCTATATTTTGATTACAGATATGTAGGCCATAAATAAGAAAAACTGCGTCACACTTCAGTGTCTGCCTTTGACCTCATTTTCATATGAAACATACTGTTGTCAATTCAGGTTTTGCAATGATCCTAAATCAACATGTCTAATGCCTACTGATCAATCCTTGGCAGGGCACAAGATTGTAAATCATGCCTTATTATGGCCAAAGCTACAGGGCTGTTAGTAACTTTTGATCATTTCTTCCAGGAATTGCATTGAAAATCTGTGATCTAGTAACTGATGAAATCTAGGCAGATCTTAGCTGGTGATGATGATGGTGGTGGTGGTGGTGGTGAGTATTCTCTAATCTTATGATTATCTCATTATTTTAGTGAGTTTATGTCCATAACTATTACCTTATCAAGTGTTTCTCTGGTATTTTTCCTATTTAGATAAGTTAGGTATAAGAAAAAAAATCAGTAAATTCATCTCCCTAGGATCAGATAAAATCCCAGTGATGTCTTTTCTCCTGAAGAATAGGCCTCTGTTTCTTAGAGAATGTTTTGAGTAAGTTTTATAATGATTACTGTTTTTCTTTCCTCTATCCAGAGTCATGAAGAATTTCTTGGATTTTCACTGTAAGAATGGATGTAAATGGATGTGAAACTTACTAAATAAAGCATGTACTCCACGAGACCTCTTCCTTCTCAAGCTAGTCTATCCACAGCCTCCAGGAATTTATCATGGAATTCATCGTAGAGCATGGCATATTAGTTCCATGTTTTTAGGAGCCTTTGTTGCAAGTACATTGATCTATCCAGATTCACCAGTCTCTCCAGATTTCAAGGTGACTTGCTTTGCAATTTCTGTTCTCTAAGAGATTCAAGGTAAGTCATTAGGGCTTATTATTATTAATTTTTGTTGTTTTATTCTTGTTGATTGGTCATTTGTGAACTCTTTACATACTACAGCTGAAAGCAAAAGTCTGTTTATTCTTTTCCTTGTTACCAAATTTGAGCAACTTGCATTGTCTTAGACTAGCTTTTTGCAGGAGGCCTTCTGTGTGTGGAATATGGGAACAGGTGAATCTTCAGTGGTATTTTCTTCATCTTCCTTTGCTGATACCAGGGAGAGATTGGTTCTTGGTACTAGTGCCACATAGCTATGCTTCTTCTTGCTTGAACAGCTTAAAGTAATTCCAGAGAGCCTCATGTAATAACCCTGAACTCCTTAAAACAGACGACAGCTATTGTCTTGTATGACCTTCCTCTTCTCTTTCAAAAGGTAGCAATTTTGAGTTTTGCTTTTTCTAGATCACTTTGGATTTCTTTTGTTCTTTCTTCACCTTCTTCATGCCTTTAATTCCCTGTTAAGTTTAACTTCTGTTAAAACAGTTCTCACTCTGAGTGAGATACTTGTTGATTTGTGAGATTTGATGGCAGAAGATCTCCTCACTACTCTTCATGTTGCTGTGGCAGCTTCTTGCAAAAGACTTGCTGTTCTGAGTTGCTTTTGGCCACACTGACACATAATTTGGAGTTTGTGGATTTTTCTCTGTCTCCTACTTTCACCAAAGATGTATTTCATGGCTTTATTTTCATTCCCTTTCTTGCTATATTTGGTTTCCAGAAGAAGTGGGAAGACTAAAAACTAAGTAACCTCTGTTCCAAAATTGGAAAAAATAATAAGAAAGAGTAAAAGAAAAAAAGAAGTTAAAGCTAGAGTCACTGAATTGCCTGGTACAGACAGCAGCACGAACGCCTCTGGATGGGTACAGTGGAGCTGCCTTCACAGATCCAAACCCTCCCGTCCTTTGTCCTCGCTCCAGAAAGGAAAAAAATATATTGTATACTTTTTCTTCTTGATGTCATATGCTTCTCATTTGAATCTTGATAAAAAGCCAGGTGGTGATGTAAATGCAAAATAATTTACTCTTACTTGGAAGAGTCATGCTTCCAGAAATCTGTGTTGAGATAAGAAGTTAGAAAGGCGATTCAATTCTGCGTACTCCTCTTCATCTGCCAACCATGACTACATATCACGTGGAGGCTCTAATGATCCAGCCATCTACCTTAGCGTACATGCATTCACATGACAGAATTGCTTATTTTGTGGACACAAGTCCTTCAATGAAGTCTTTCGGGAAGAGTATTTCTTCAGCAGTCTCTGCCAGTTCCTTCTGCATGGCAGACAATTTGAACACAAAATGACTTTCAGCCAATATGGTTTTCACATTGCTTCTGACTAATTGCTTGCACAGTAATATCAAAAATACCTTAAATATATTTGCATTTACATAAATTTAGCTATGTCCATGTATCTTGTGTTTAAAAAAGAAATCTGGCTACGTATTTAGGGAACTGAAAGAAATAACAGAATCTGTTCTTAATAACAAACATTTTATTGAGTTTTAAAAGCATGTGTGTTGGAAGAGAAATGGAATTTATTTGGTGTCAGTCATATTTTATTACAAACTTAGGAAGAAATGGCATACTTCTCAGTGGTTCATTAACCGCTTTCAAGGACCAGCTTATTCTGTCTTACACTGTTCTATTTTACCACAATGTATTAGCCCTGGGCTGAAAATTGGCTTAAAAACATTTCCAGAGCCTCTCTACACTTGGCGGACTTAAAACAACCTTTCTAGTCCTATGAAGTTAGAGCCTATGGAGTGACTTTGCTACTGGTAACAAAATGGTCAGAACTATAAACTCCAGAGGGGAGGAAAAGCCAGCTTTGGTCAGATATCCTTCATCAGTCATCCAATAGGTAAAACCGGATATGGAATGCCCAATAAGGGCAGTGAGGATCCAGAAAGCACAGGGTCAGTAATCAGAAAGTGTCACAGTAGCTTTCTGTGGATAGTGTAACAAATAGGCAACAGAGACAAGGACAGGAAAAGCCTGTGTGCTTTTTAAGGTTGTGCAAAAGTCTGAGGAGTGAAAATGATTCTAGACATAGTCAAAATGTTAAAAAAAAATAAATACAGAGAAAAAATTTCTTTCCACTCTCCAAACGAGATAAAGATTCTCTGGGACATGCAAAGGAGAGATAGGAAATAGTGAAGAAAGAGGGCTCAGGTCCCTAACTTCCTGGGCTGGAGGTGGGGAGGTTGGTTTAATGCTCTATTGCTATTGCTGCCTTCCTGAAAGCTTAATGATTATATCAGTGAGTTTGTGACTTGTATTTTATAAGTGAAGCTTGCTGGGCAATTGGAACATGATGAGGGAGCCAGTGGACTGAGCATGAAAAAAATGTCATATTTGTATCTGTGACTGAGGAAGAAGAGCACCCACAGGTCCAAGAGCCCATGCTTCCTGCTGCATGAGGAAGGCATGAAGGAAGAGGCATGAAACACACAAACGACCACAGCCAAGGAACTCTCCTTCTTGTTCTGTACCTGTGGTATTTCCTGTATTAGCCAGCCACCTCGAATCAAATGATGCTAGAAAAGGCGAACAGGCAGTTCACAATTCCTTTTCATTTCAGTGCTTCTTTCCTCATTGGTAACCCAAAGTGAAGTGTGGTGATAGGGCATTCACATCTCCAGAAGTGAAATAAGAACAGTTGAGTGAGTTTTGTGCAGGATTTCTGCTGTTCTGTTAAACACAAAGTACATAGGTACGTTCTCACTGCAAAATCAAATGGTGCAATGTCAGTGATTGCACATACGTGTTCCATGCTCCTGTGTTTATGATGAAGACTTGTCCTGCGCTGTAGAAAGATGAATGGTAATATCCATGCTAATGATTTCAGATGCTAGCTTCCTTTATTTAGAACAACATTAACTAGCAAATAAAACATACGCTGACAACTTCAAAAGAAAGTGCAGAAAAAAAGAGGCAAAGTTTTGTGTTTAGCACATTTAATGACACTTCTTCACTACTTTTCAGGCAAATTATGAAGCTGCCTCTGAAGTAGCAGATTAGATTTTCAAGTACATTCATCCATGTTCTGTGCTCTGAAGCGTGACTCATGCCTGAAGATAAGGATAGCAGTTTCTCAGCCACCACGCCCAGATGGATGATGGAGGCCCAGATGGACCTCTGTCCCAGCATCCAGCACAACATCAGATGCCCAGAATCTGATTGACAAAAATACCTGAGGATAGCTCAAATAAGGAGTTCCAATAAGGCTGAGTGCAAGGTATTGCATTCATGTCCTGTTAGTGATACAACATTTTGGTCAGTTAAGGCAATGCAAACTTATAATCTTACACTTCCAGCGATCTGAAGTCTCTGGTGGGTCTGAAGAGCCACGTTCCTCTCAAGGATCAAGGAGGGGAATCAGATTTCTTGCCTTTTCTAGTTTCTAGAGTCTTCCAATGCTCCCTGGGTAGAAGTTTTCCCTTTATCATCAAGGCCAGCCATGTAGCATCTTTTCTCTGCTTCCATCCTCATATTGCTTCTGTATTACAATGACATGCATTCACAAGTAGACTCTTTAGAGGAGTCATTTATCTATCCCAGCATACCTACTATACAGTAGTTTAAGTACTACACATAGAAAGTAAGGTTAATTATAATCAAATTTACATGCTTTGTGACTTTGCAGGGTGAGATTCATACATCAAATTTCACATTAAGAAAAAAAATATTTACTATTAAAACATCTACTAATGCTAGTAGTGAAAAGATGTTAGTACCAAAGGGGATTTTTATTAAGGTATAATAATTGTGAATATTAATGGTGTACAGTGTGCTATTTCAACACATCCATTGATAAAATGATCATATATATATACAAAGATATACATATATATGTATATATATGCATATATATGCATATGCATATATATAGTATATGTATAGTGTGGTGTGTGTGTGTGTGTGTGTGTGTGTGTGTGTGTGTGTGTGTATACTGGTCCTTGAGCTTGAACTCAGGGCCTGGGTGCTATCCCTGAGATTGTTTTCCTCACCCCTAACATTCTACCATTTGAATTACAGCTTTGCTTCCAGCATTTTGATGGTTAACTGGAGGTGAATCTTGAAGAATTTCCTGCTCAGACTGGCTTCAAACTGTGATTTTTAGATATCAGCCTCAGGAGTAGCCAGGATTATAGGCGTGAGTCACCAGCACCTGGCCAAAGTATATATTTTTAAAATACTATTCTTAGAAACATGGTTTTCCTGAAGTTTATTTATTATCCATTATACAGTCCTATGTCCTGACCATCATCTCTTTCCATATCCACTTCTTCTAGCAAATCCATTATCCTCTGCCCACATCTATCAACATTCTCCTACCCAGCCCTGTGTACCAAGGCAGTGCTTCCCAAGCCTGGGCTGGGTATGGGCCTACTGGGGAAAGTAGCTAAAGTGCACACTAGGACTTAGCAGGTCCAGCAAAGGGCCTGAGGAATCTGCATTCCTAACAAGCTCAGAGTAGTCTGCTTCTCTGTGGATCACCCTTTGAGGAACTAGACTTTGGGGGCACAGACTCTATTTCCAGCTTCAAAGCGTGAAGCCTGTCAGCCACCATCAAACACAGCAATTCCATTCTTCTCAGTGTTTGGAAAATGACTAGATGCTGCAGTATGGTACAGGGTAATCCTGGTGGCTGGGCTTTGAGAAGGGCATGCTCCTCCTGAATAGAGCATCAAAAGCCACTTTTTCCTTTTTCTTCATCTTTCTTAGTCTGACTGTTTGTTCTGGACGTTAGTGGTCATAAGTGAGTCAGGCCACATACAAAGTAGCCCTAGAGAGGAGGCCACTGTGGAGATCTAGAAAGGGAAAGATTTAGTTTTAGTTTTAGTTTTGTGTGCTGCAGGCACAGTCATCTGACTCCAGAGCAGCAAGGCTCATGACTCACTGTAGAGAGATAATTTCCTTCTGCTTAGATGCACTTGCTTGCGTGATTTCTGCCCCTTGAAATGCCAGTTTCCCAATTAATGTAGAAGGAACTTAAATGTCTCCTTTGTTAATAATGAATGGACACATTCGTATACACAAAGGAGTAAATATTGGACATAGAAAAGATGTCTGATAAAACCCCATAGTTTTCTATAAAGAGGGTTTACATTTGGGGGTCAAATAAATGATCATTTTTAGAATTCTTGGAGCAATTCTAAAGTAGTTATGTAAATTCTGCTTTATTTCAATTAATGTTCAAATATATTATTTATGACAAACACAATTTTAGAACAGACTGGTAGAAAAATATCTTAGAATTAACCCATATTGTCAACTTTGTGTGTGTGTGTGTGTGTGTGTGTGTGTGTGTGTGTGTGTGTGTGTGTATGGTGCTGGGGCTTAAACTCAAGTCCTGAGCATTGGCTTTTAGCTTATTCACTCAAAGATAACACTCTACCCCTTGAGCCACACTTTTATTTCTGCTTTATTTAATTGAAGACATAGAGTCTCACACTTTCCTGTCTAGATGAGCTTCAAACAGCAGTCTTCATATCTCAACATGTTCAGTAGCTAGGATTAAGTAGCTAGATGTGAGTCACCAGTGCTTAGCCATGTTGCCTTGGTTGTTGTTGTTGTTTGTCTGTTTGTTTTATAAAAGGTTGCTATGAGATGTGATGGAGAAAAGGATGATTAATTTTTGGGTAAGAATGAGGATTTGGATAGATGAAGACAGTTCAAACTGATATTGTAGATACTTGAGTCTGGGAGTAGGGAGAGAGGGCCGCAGATTTTCTTGCTCACCATAGTAACAGCATCAGTGCCCATGGTGTTTTGTAAATAATGTTATTTGTCTCAGACATACACTAGTTATTGCAAATAAGGGAAACCATGGGATCTATGTTCCTTTGGGCCTGGCTTAATTCACTTAATATAATTTTTTCCAAGTCTTTCCATTTCCTAACAAATGGGGTGATGTCATTCTTTCTGATGGAGGCATAGAATTCCATTGGGTATATATACCACATTTTCTTGATCCATTCCTCTACTGAGGGACATCTGGGTTGGTTCCATATCTTAGCTATGGTAAATAATGCTGCAATAAACATAGTTGTGCTGATAGCTTTAGTGTGGTCTTGTTTGTGATCATTTGGGTAAATACCCCAAAGTGGGATTGCTGGGTTATAGGGGAGCTCTATGTGGAGTCTTTTGAGGAACCTCCATACTGCTTTCCAAAGAGGTTAAACAAATTTACACTCCCACCAACAATGCAGTAGGGTTCCTTTCTGGCCACTTCCCCTCCAGCATCTGTTGTTATTAGAGTTCTTGTTTATAGCCATTCTAACTGCAGTGAGGTGGTATCTCAGTGTTGTTTTGCTTTGCATTTCTTTTATGGCTAGAGAGGTTGAGCATTTCTTCATGTGTTTATTGGCCATTCTTATCTCCTCTTCAGAGAAGTTTCTCTTTAAGTCTTTAGCCTGCTTGTTTTTTGGGCAGTTGTTTCTTTGAGGATTTGTTGTTGGGGGATTTAATTTTTTGAGTTCCAGGTATATGTTAGATATGAGACCCTTGTCCATTGTATGGCTAGTGAAGATATTCTCCCAATCCGTGGTCTTTCTATTGATCTTGCTAGCTATGTCTTTTGCCATGCAGAAGCTCTGAAATTTCATGCAATCCCATTTGTCCAACCTTTCTTTGATTTGCTGTGTTTCTGGGGCTCTAGTCAGAAAACTTTGGCCTGTGCCAAGGAGACCTAGGGTTTCATCTATTCCATCCTATAATGTTTTCAGGGTGTCTGCTTTGACTCCGAGGTCTTTGATCCATTTGGAGTTGATTCTGTGCAGGGTGATATAAGAATCTAGCTTTAGTTTTCTACAGGTATTTAACCAATTTTGCCAGCACCATTTACTGAAGAGGCTGTCTTTCTTCCATTGTATATTTTTAATTCCCTTATTGAATATTAGATGGCTATAGTCTGTGGGTTCATTTCAGATAAGTTAATGTTAGGCGAAATGAACTCCAACATAAGGACTCGAATGGTTTTTCTTTCTTGCTATTGTTTCTAACATCTTTATAAGATGATTTCTTTGTTGCTTTTTATGTCCCTCCCCCACGGTATACCCCCTGTTTTCACTGTATTTATGTTGGTATAATTAGTGGAGGGGAAGGGAAATAATTTGTCTAAATAGGGATATAGGTGGACCCATTGCAACAATGAGATGTACAAGACATTATGTTGAAAAACGAACTTTACAGCTTTGGCGGGGTGGGAGGGGGGGCGGGAGATAGAAGGGCAGGGATGGGAAGGGGAACCAAAGGAGAAGGCAACAATGGTTGATAAGAAATGTACTCATTATCTTGCTCATGTAATTGTAACCCCCTCTACGGTATTTTCACAATAAAAAACTTATTAATAAAGAAATAATGTTATTTGTGAGTTCACTGTCATTTCCCACCCAGTCTCTGAGGGGTAAATCCAGATGATGCTGGTATGAAAATCAGCTTTGATACCAGTCTATCTGCATCTTAACTTGAGCTGCCTTAACTCTTGTCTTTGCTCTTCCCTGCACTTCCTCCCAAGGTTCCAGTGCTGTATTTGGTGCTTTATTTCTCACTCTGGGCTATACATCCTCCAGGAGGCTATGAAACTACTGGTGTAGCTGGACTCTGCTTACTCACTCCTGTAATTCTCAACTACTCAGGAGACTAAGATCAGGAAAACTATGGTTTCACGCTAACCAGGGCAGAAAAATATGAGAAACTTAATCTTCAAAATGCCAGACTGTAGGCATGGCTCAAGGGTAGAGGGCTAACTATGTGTAAGAACACTGAGGGAGAGTATTAAGTCCTGAGCCATCCAAACCCAGGTCAGCAATAAAAATCCACACATGATCCTTAGAATGAAGAGGAAACACCAGTCTCTTGGTGCCGCATTGCATGGTTTTCTTTCTAGATTTGCCCTGGTAGTCAGGCTTTGCTTAGAGACAATGCAGCCTGTGGTTCTGCAATGTAACTGCTACACAGAGTTATTTGGAAGGATATCTGTGTATTTGTAAAATAGTTCAGCAAAGTAATCCCTGAGCTATTTTGAATATAGGCCTAAGGTATTTATTCATGTCTCTTATTTTCCTCAGATGTACCACTATTGATGCACAGGCCCTTCCTACAGATATTTTTTATTGTTTTTGCTTAAATAGTTTCAGAGGGACTCAGATATGTCTTATTATTATTACTATTATTATTAATATTTTTGGGTGCTAGTCCTGAGGCTTGAACTCAGGGCCTGGATACTGTCCCTGAGCTTTTGTGCTCAAGGGTAGTGCTCTGCTACTTGAGCTATATATTCACTTACAGCTGTTAGGTGGTTAATTGGAGATAAGAGTTTCAGACATTCCTGTACAGGTTGGCTTCAACTATAGTTTTCAGTTCTCAGACTCCTGAGTGGTGAGGATTACAGGCATGAGCCATCAATGCCAAGAGCCTTGCTTTATTTTTTTTAAATAATTTTTTATTTGATGCAATTTCAGACTTAGAAAAGTTGAGATAAAAAGTTTTCAGCTGTTATTCATACAAATCTATCCCTTTTCTCAATATATATAATTATACTCAACCTATTTAAGAGTAAATTGAAGACCTATTTTTTTGCCTGTAACTGCTTTCCAAGTACAAGAAATTGTTACATTTAACCACAAACCAATTATTAAAAATTGGGAAGTTAACAATTCTATTATTTACCCATATACTATATTGAGATTCTTTTCACTATTTTAGAATGTAATGTACAGTAAAAGAAAGCCCACAATCAGGAGTTTTGTGGTTGTTGCTTGCAACTTTGTTTTTGAAAATAGAATAGGAGAAGGCACCTACAATTTTTTGGAGATGAGAATTTTAATTTATTTTTATTTATAAGAAGTTTTTATTAGGATGTAATACATGTACATATTAATGGCACACAGTGTATCATTTTAACACACGCATTGATCAAATCAGTCCCTGTGATTTCCTTCCCTCCCTCCGTCCCTCCCATTCTTCCTTCCATCCTTCTTCCTTTTTGGTACTAGTACCAGAGGTGGAACTCAGGGCTTTATGCTTTCACACAGCTCGCTGGCATTCCAGCTCACGGCTGACTATGTCTGTAGTCTAGCTTTTAACTGGTTAACTGGAGAGACAGTTTTATGGACATTTTTGCCCAGCTTAGCTTTAAACTGAGATCCTCAGATCTCAGACTCCTGAGTTGCTAGGATTAAAGGCATAAGCCATAAAGGCCTAGTTTATCAGTGATTTTTTTTATGTTTGAAACCTTTGAGCCTCTCTTTTTCAGCTCTTCAGAAAATATACAGTAGGGTAGAGCAAAACCACAAAGTGCTCTCCTTTTATGCTAGTGTACAGCAGAGAGCTATAAAACAACCAGCCTCCCAGTCAAGCTAGGGCTGCTGGACAGGCTTGGGTGATAACAGACATTTTCTACTGCCCTGAGAAGAAATGTTTGTGGAGCTGTAATTGAGAGGCAAGCAGAGAGTAGAGACACAGAATAGCACATGTTATGCCTGAGGCCAAGGCTGATCCTGAACTTCACCAGCCTCTCATCCTCTACCGTGCTAGGAAGGCCTTGGAAAAGGCCTTGTGTCTGAAAAGTCTTGTGTTTCTCTTCACCATTTCCTTGCTGGAAGGGAGGAAGCAGTTGTGTTCGCACAACTGATGATGTTCTTCTAGACAGTAGAGGTTCAACAGGAACCTGTATTGCAGTGAGGTTATTGCCTGGGTCTATGTACCTGATGAGCAGACCCGTTGACTGGCAGAAAGCAGCACTAACGTTAGTTAGGACGGTATAATCACATCACACCCACCCATGCCCCAGTCAGGCAAGTTGTCCAGTGCCAAGTTGCCTGTGCAGGGGGGAAGCTGAGGACAGTGAAGGGTTGCCCTGGAGACAAGAAAAAGGAGAGCTGGAGGTACGGGAGGGAGAGTTTGTTCTCTGATAACTAAACAGCTTGAACTGCCCTTACCTGTTTCTGGTAGAACCAGGAATGGGGAAATAAACAGCCAGTGCACATCATGCTAGTATGTTTTTCTTTTCCAATAGTATTTGTTAAGGCAATAATATAGCAGAGAAAGTTCAAGTGGATGAATAATGGACAAATACAATAGAAGCTAACCCAGATGTGTTTAATATGAGATGACTGGTGTCTTTTTTCTACTGGTTTTGGTTATCTTTTACAATATTACTATCCACTCTGAAAGTCTGAGTGTAAATGCATCATTTGGTTATTTCTCAAGATCCTGTGTTTCCAACTGAGATTTCTCTTTATTTATTATTTAGTTTTTGCTCATCTTAGCTGAGGTCTTCTGAATCAGGGCAACCAGATGGAGGCCATGACAGGAAATATTAGCTGGATTCAGTTACTGGACTTGGGGAGGCTAACTAAAAGCCCAGGGAGCTGGGACCACTTCTTTGACTTCCTAGGTAGTCTCAAAGCATCTCTCTCTCTCTCTCTTTCTCTCTCTCTCTCTCTCTCTCTCTCTCTCTCTCTCTCTCTCTCTCTCTCTCCCTCTCCCTACCTCTCCTGGTCATCCATCCATATAGTGTCTATTACATGATGGATCAGGAGGACTTCCCACCACCAAAATGTGGTATTACAAGTTGCCCACTCTGTAGTCTTACGCTTAGGTCTGATCTAACTCTCTTCTGCCACTTATTCAAGTCACAGGTTTAGTCCTATGTGAATCCGAGAGGGAGTTTCTCAGGGTCTGAAGCTGAGAAGGCCTGGTTTGCATGGGCAGATTGGTTACCACTTTATTCAGAAGTCACTGAAGTTGTCCTAGCCAGATGCCATATAAATGCACTACGGGCAACAAGTTAGAAAAAGTGCTCTTGGCTGTCACCTTGGCATGTAGTCATCCACACCTAAGCAGGAAGTACTCCTGTGGCTTATCTAGCAGTGCAGATTGAGCCTTGGATCCTCAGGAGCTGCAAAGATTTCTACATCTTGCAACATTCTCACAAGCACTGATGTAAGACACAATCCAGGACTGACTGTGTCTTCTAAGAGGAAACTTCTTAGTAATGGTAGCTAAGATAGTTAAGGTAGAATATACTTACCAGAACGGTAGGTTGGATTAAAGAACAAAATAAGTATTTCTCTGTATACTTGGTTTTGTGGCTTGAGGCTGGCTACATTTTTTTCTTTGTCTGATTTGAAAGAGAAAGAATCAAAAATCAGATTTTCTTTTGATGCTCTCCTGACACACTGCTACCTTGCAAATCTAGCAAGTTTCCCTGAACACATCAAAGCATTCTACTTTGCTCCTAGATTTATTATGATTGAATGTCATTTGAATTGTCTGCCAATGATGTGTACATACTTAATATACAGTGGAGAATAATACTGGTATTTTTCTTAAACATTTCAAAACAAAAACTTTAACCTGCCACAATCAACTGAATATGAGTAAGGCATTTATATCAGACATCCTCTAGTCTTTCCCTATTAGTAGACATTCATTTATATGAAAGTATCAGTGCTTTAACTCAAATATTAAAGTTTTAGTTGTCTTTATAAGCAATCATTTGATTCAGCTTATTATTTTAATTTAAGATCTGCAATGCCACACTAACCTCCATGCCTTTGAGGCAACATGAAATATTTCTTGTGTTCTCAAGGAAGAGGTAAATAGCCATAATTGCCTAAAATGGGGATGCTTTGTTGAGGCTACATTGTTGGAATTTGACAACGCATAAGCTCTTCAGTTGAGCTGCTGGTCATATCTCTCCTGGGAGGCACCAACAACCATGGAATGGAGCAGGCTGCTGAAGCGTCTGTCCCTTGGCTTCTGCCTGACACCCACACACAGTCCTTGCCAATCCGTGTGGAAACCATTTCTAAGCAATCTGGCAGTATTGCCTTTGTTGGTAAATTATTCTCCAAAAATAACATCTTCTGGCTCCTCAATTACAGCTGCTAAAGAATAACTGAATTGATTGTATAGGGCATCTCATGAGTAATGAATGGAGTTCTTTTCTTTCCTCTGAGAAACTAAATTACACTGGCCTGTTTCTCATCATAAACAGTATTATAAGTCTTATGACATAGGAGTACATAAACTATGCTTTGGAGGATGGCTTTTCCTATCTTCATTGAGGGTTAAAACATGTATTTATGGATCTTAGGTGGGGTGGCTTGAATTCTATATTGTAGGTCAATGTTTGGAAAAATGTCATCGATAAATAGATAAAGAAAATGGAAGACAATTTTAATTTCCCAATATCAAGGTAGGAATACACTAATCGGAGAGGGCAAGAGATTTCAAAGCAAGTATAAAGTAAGAGTTATTGCCTTTATTTCAGGCTCTATGGAAACAAATTATAAACACTGACAGAGATGCATAATAGAATTTGTTAGTAACAGAAATGACAAATGGGACATTAGCACAAAATTAATTTATAAAGTAAGGAAGATAGTTTTGGAATTTAGAATGATAGTCAGCTTACAATGTGAATGAACTATGTAGCTTCCTTTAGAAAGTAAGGGCTTAATATAGTTTGCAAATTGTTCCCATAATGAGGCCATTTGTAATGTACGTAAGTTGCTGTTCTATTTTCACAATGAATGAATGAGGTTTTAATGAATCATACTTACTTTAAGATCCTGCAGAAATGGTGCAAAATTGAAATGTTCTTGATGATAGAATTAAACTGTCATTTATTAACAACTTTTAGGTTTGTTATATGGATCTTGGTAAATTTGCTTTTAAAATTATCCTTTAAAAGAAAAGAAGAGGGCTGGGAAGGTGGCTCAGTGGTAGAGTGCTTGCCTTGCATGCATGCAGCCCTGGGTTTGATTCCTCAGCACCACATAAGCAGAAAAAAAAGCTGGAAGTGGCACTGTGGCTCAAGTGGTAGAGTGCTAGTTTTGAGCTGAAGAGACTAAATAAATCCCAAATTCCTAGCAAAATGTAGTACACTTCAAAAAACCACATTTTCTTTAGTTTCCATATGCCAATTTGGAGTTGGTTTCTTTAGTCCAAACAGAGAACAAAATAAGCAGCACATTTTATTGATAAAGTGGTCATACTAGATAGAGAATGGCTTAGTCATAACTCATGCATTTCTTCAAGCAATCTGTAAGCATTCATTGACATCTTAGGTACAAGGCATTAACCCCAAGCTCTTCTTTTTTATTGCTAGTGTTATTGTAGAGGTCATTTACAGAGGGGTTACAGTTACATGAATCAGGTAGTGAGTACAATTCTTTTTTTTAATTGTGAAAATACTGTACAGAGGGGTTACAATTACATGGGTAAGATAATGAGTACATTTCTTATCAAGCATTGTAGCCTCCTCCTTTGTTTCCCCTTCCCATCCCTTCCCATCCTCCCTCCATCCCCCACCCAAGGCTCCCCCCCACCAAAGTTGTAAAGTTTATTTATGACATAACGACTTGAGTACAATTCTTTTTGAACAGGGTTTTCAATCTTATCTTTGCCTCTTCCACATCAATGTTCAGTACATTTTAGAAAACATTTAACATTACCTTCATAGAAGAAATAAAACTACAAAAGCTCACCATGATTGCCCATCATTGGGCACAGTGGTATACATCTGTTATTCCAAGGTAGATGAGAACCTGTTGTGATTGAGAAGAATACAGTATCAGATCAGGCTAGGAAGAATAATCCATGAGACTCTTCTCCAAGGAAGGAAGCTGGATATGGTAGTATATGCCCATGATCCTGAAAGGATAGAAAAGCCTAAAAAGTAGGTAGATCAAGGCTCAGGAGCATGCCTGTGTAGAAGGAAGCAAGACCTTACCCAAAAAATGACCAGGGTTGAAGGTGTGGTTTAACAGTATCATGGCTACAAATGTTCAAAATTTTGTAAAATAACCTTATTGGTAGGATTGTATTTCTCCTTGATACCTCAAAATCTTTTTTTAAATAAATTCAATAGAATTATATTATTTGTTTCTTCTTCTAAGACCATGTTTAGCAGTAATTCTAATTTACTTCATGACCAGTAGTGATAATCAGCCATTGTAATACTCCAAAGGTATGATGACCTTTTAATAGGTAGAGCATGCTGCTAGAGTTAAATGGTAAAGACTCTGATTTAATTTCTAATGTCACAAAGATGACAACTAATAATACCTCTCACAGTTATATCAAGGATGCCCTCTGAAAGATGGTTAGTTCTCACTAGATCTTCTTAGAAACTTGGAGTGAGGAAAGATGTGTTCCTCAACAAAACTTCTATTCCAAGGTTGTGAAGAAAAACGATACAGTGATTGTGGCATTTAGGATCATGCACACACACACATGTACACGCAATGTGTATATACCCATACACGCATTTACACATGCCTAGACATGCTCATACACATGCATGCTCCCCATATAAATGATGCTAAGAATCATCTTCATCAAAGGAAGAGGAATTAAGATACCCGTAAGATAGGCTGAAGAAGGATTGACTCTTCTTACTACATTATTGACTGGAGCAGGCATTTATTTTAAAGAATAAATGAAAAGAATACAAATAAAATGATAGATATTTCTCTCAAGGGATTAGTTCAATGAAAAAGATCAGCCACTGTGTATTCATTTTTCTCTGCAAAGCATTGGCTCGGCTCTTATTTCAAACCCAGCACAAGAGACCACAGACAACTCCCAGTAAATTTTCATGTACTTTTTTGCCTTTTGACATTAAATTAATTCTAATATTTGTGTAGAATTTTTGAATTCTCAGAGGAGGCACTCTCATTCATTTCAGTACAAGAAGAACTTCACCGTAAAGCTTGACAATCCACAAAGTTGTGGGAGCAAAGCCCTATTGGATTTTTTTCTGCATGGACATTGAAATTGCCCTAGATATCATGATGCCATCATCGATTGTTCAAGTCTCCTTCATGTCATAGACCATAGGTGCACTCAAGCCATGTATTTGAACCTTGATGAAGAGGAAGTGTTTCTTAGGTAGCTATTGCCAGCCAAGCACAACATTATTGCCCATTCAAAATATCTACATGGTTGTTGGTTCAACCAATGATGTACATGTATTTTACACCTAGGATCTGTGGTTATAGATATAACTGGGGAACAAATCTGGCCTTATAAGAGTATATATTGTTTCCAGGTATAGTGGTGTATACACGTGTAATTCAAACAACTCAGAAAGCTAGTCAGAAGAATTGTGAGTTAGAACTTAATTCTGGCTAGATAGCAAATTCAAGGCCAGTCTGAGCTCCATAGTACGACAAAACAGAACAGCATTTTAACAGCATTTTAAATATATTTTTCTCGTATCAAGTTTCAGTTTAATTTTATTTGTAAAATAAGAGATAATTTCATTGGAACCTCATATTTATATAACTCTTAATCCTATTACAAATACAGCTATTGATTATTCCTGCATTTTTTCATTTGCAGTGAATTCTCCACTGCAATCATTATTTTTCTCTTTTTAATTTTTTTTTGCTGGTCCTGTGGATTGAACTCAGAGTCTGGGTGCTGTCCTGAACTATTTTGTTCAAGGCTAGCACTTTACTACTTGAGCCACAGCTCCACTTTTGGCTTTTTGGTGGTTAATTGGAGAGAAGAGTGTCATGGACTTTCTTGTCAGACTGGTTTCCAACCTTATGCCTCAGATATCAGACTCCTGAGTAGCTAGGATCACAGGCATGAGCCACCCACCCCCCAGCTTCTTTTAAACTTTAAGTTGTTGTACAAAGGGGTTTAAATGTAATATATCAGTTTGTGAGCATATGTTGGGAAGGATTCCAGTGGTGTAACACCTTTGAACAAGTAACTTACAGTTTAACAACATAAATACAAAGAAGCTGGAACATATGCTGTTGGGGAGAGCAATGAGATGTATGGGAGGGGTGTTGACAAATGGAGAAAGGAAGGGTAGTGAATGAAGACATAATATTCAATGAACGTATGTGAGAATAGGACCAGGTAAACTGAGGGGATGGATGGGATTGGGGATAATGGGGGAAAGGATGGAAGGGTAACGTTGATCAAAATAGCATTTAGTTTAGCTTTAATAGAACTTGAGAATCACACGGTAGCACTTTACTTATGAAGCAAAATATGAATTTGTTTAAAACTGGTGGTAACACTAAAAAGTAAATCATGATTAAGAGTTCAAATCAACCCATTCTAATTGTAAAGTTTACGTTTTTTTCCATAACATCCTTTACATTGATCACTTTTGTACTTTGTTCATTGGGTTCTATGTTTTGGCAAAGAAGATATTATTGTCTTTTGCTTTTACAGAGTCACTTTAGAAGCTAGAAAAGATCATTGCAAATCACATACACAAACATCTCAAATATCTCTTTCTCTATGTATAATGATTATATATACTCTATCTACATATTTGATAATTATGGAATTGGGAAATTTTTGTATCTTCAGTTTATTACTTGAAATTATTAAACTAAACCTGAAGTGGTATATTCTTTGTTATATAGTTTATACATTAAGAATGAAATGTCAACCTTGTTCTTTTATGTGGCTGTTATATTTGGAAAACTCTTCAGGCCCTTAAGATTACATCAACAAAGTTTCACTTGCAGTAGGCTCTATTCATTTGTACTATCTGACATAAAGTGAGGGGGAAAACAACTTCAGGTTTCACTCACTACTGATTAAATAGAAGCTAGGCAATAATGTTTGAATAGCTAAATGTTTTATTTTCTTTTTTAATAATTGAAAAGATGATGTGCTGGGGTTACAATTACATCGGTAAGACAATAAGTACCTTTGTTTTTGATTGTCATTACTCCATCCCTCTTTCTCTCCCACTTATACCTCCCTATACCCCCGCAAGTTGTAATGTTCATATCCCACATAGTGTCAAGTGAGTATCAATGTTGCTGTGGTTCATCTGTTGTTCTGCTGTTTCTGTGACCCCCTCTCCCTTTCACATATTGTAATGTCTATTATGCAAAGCATGAGGTATAAAAAGCTAAGAGAAATGAAAAAGAAAAAATAGAGAAAAAAGAACAAACTATATACGTTTAATGAGAGCTTCTTGTTTCCATAAGTTGGAGTAGCTGTTAATATGCTTCATTATATATAGTCCTTTGTGCTAAGCATTTGGGTTCTTGAGATCCCCTGTCAAAAGTATCTTCTACATATTCTAGTTCTTACAAATGAGGGAGACCATGCAACCTGCTTTTCTTTGGGTCTGGCTTACCTCACTTAATATAATTTTTTTCTAACACTTTCCATTTTCTTATGAATGGAGCGATGTCATTCTTTCTGATGGAAGCATTGAATTCCACTGTGTATATAGACCACATTTTCTTGATCCATTCATCTACTGAGGGACATCTGGGTTGGTTCCATATCTTGGCTATGGTAAATAATACTGTGGGTTGTCATACTGGTGGGTTTAAAATGGCCTTGTTTGTGGGTATTTGGGTAGATTCTCAGAAGTGTGGTTGCTGGGTCCTAGGGGAACTCTATGTGTAGTTTTTTGAAGATCCTCCACTGCTTTCCAAGTTTGCACTCCCACTAACAGCATAGTAGCGTTTCCCCTTTGGTCACATCCCTGCCAGCATCTGTTGTTGTTAGATTTCTTGATTATGGACATTCTAAATGAGGTGAGGTGGAATCTCAATGTTGTTTTGATTTGCATTTCTTTAATAGCCAGAGATGTTGAGCAATTCTTCATGTGTCTCTTGACCACTTGTATTTCCTCTTTAGAGAGGTAGGTCTCTCTTAGGGTATTTAGCCCACTTTTTAATGGGGTGGTTGTTTCCTTGGGGGTTTATTTTAGGGGCATTTAATTTCTTGAGCTATTGGTATATTTTAGATATGAGACATTTGTTGTATTGGTGGTGAAGATCTTTTTCCAGTCTGCGGGTTTTCCATATATTTTGCTATCTATGTCCTTTGCCATGCAGAAGCTCTGCAGTTTAATGCAGTCCCATTTATCCAGCCTTTCTTTGATTTGTTGTGTTTCTGGATCTTTATTAAGAAATTTTCGACATGTGCCAAGGAGCCCTCGTGTCTCTCCTATTTCTTCTTGTAATACTTTCAAGGTATCTGCTTTTACTTCAAGGTCTTTGATCCATTTGAAGTTGATTCTGATGCAGGGTGTTATATAGGGATCTAACTTTAGTTTTCTATATGTGTAGCCAATTCTGCCAGCACTATTTATTGAAGAGACTGTCTTTCTTCCATTCTATTTATTTTTGCTCCCTTGTCAAAGATTAGGTGGCAGGTTCATTTTTTGAGTCTTCAAAGCATTCCATTTGTCCTCAGGCCCGTTCTTGTGCCAGTACCAAGCTGTTCTGAGTACTATGGCTTTGTAACAGAGTTTGATGTTAGGTATTGAAATTTCTCTAGCATTGTTTTTCTTGCTAAGAATTCTTTTTGCTTGAATAGCTAAATTTTTTTAATTGCACTGTATGTAGTTTAGTGGGAAAATTCAATGAGCTGGTAGTAGCTAGAATAGAGAGTTTCAATATTAGCTTATTCTTTTCAGAAAGAATTTGGTGCTTTGGTTTGCTCAGTGGGAAAAAAAGGCTGGAAGATTAATCAAGTGTCTGTCTGGCCTTGTAAAATAACTAGTTAGAACATATCTAGAAATGCTTCTTTTTGGGTTCATTAATAATCTAGTCAAATGTGTAGTATGTGCCTATCATGCATTATGAATGCAGGAAAAATACTTAAATTAACAGTGATGTTCATGAATCTAAAGGAAGGTTGAGATAAGAATCTTAACAAATTTTATATTATGGTTGAAAGGCCAAATGCTGTGCTCATTAATAACCACACTGGGAGAAAAAATAATTTAAATGAATAAGTGTCTTTGTGTAGGCTTTGATAATAGAAAGGAATCATGAATATTATGCGGATAATATTAAAATTTTAAACATTTTATTCTGGTATATGTGCTATGAAATTCAAAATGCTAAGGTGAGAATTACTAGACTGCAAAAAAATAATTATATCTCCTCTACAAGTTCTCTGTGTCCGGATATCTTCAGTTGCTAGGAACAGGAAATCTGGTGGGATTTTCTTTTTCCCTGGTAGCTTTAATAAACCCATTAATTATGTTCATATCAAAAGAGTTGATAGGTAAAGGTTGCTTGAGTTATTCGGTAGTTCAACCGTGCTCTTAGGAACCCAATGGACACAAGAGCCTTCTCTTTAGAAGGTTTAGTCTTTTCATTCAGAATAGGCTCCCTCTGTCCTGTAAAACTTTTATATTTCTTAGCTGCAAAAAAGAGCCAAATGTTCAGTCCTAGACACATTATTGACAAAAAGGAATGCTCACAGCTGGCTCAGTGTTCTGAGGTTGGGAGAGGTTTGCCTTGCTTTGATCAAGAGGCCTCTTCCCATTCTGATCCTACGAAACTGATGGAATGGCAGCCATGACTTCATGACTCCACAAAACTATTTCAGGGGATGCAAAATAATCACAATGTTTGAATTTAAGTCATGGTTTTCTTATCAAAATAGCCCGAGCTAAATACTTGCCAGTTTCTTAAAGTTTAAAACATAGTTGTGCACATTTCTTGCAAGCAAGCAGACTAAATGAAGGTATAGAATCATATCAAGCTACTATTAAAGAAGATAGATCATTACATCTTTACCCTCTATCATCCAAGAAATGCTAAATAAAGCTAAGCTACAGCAAAAACGGTTGGTTTTCTTATCAAAATGCTAGAATAAACCCCTGGTGATTTTCATAAGTTCTATCTTCTTCTAGTACCAGACACTATTTAAAAAGTAAGATTGCATCTCATCACATTGCATAACAACACAAAAGGGTGTTTGTCAGTGTTGTTTGTGAGAAAATGTACCAGCATATTCCCTAATCACATTCTTAGCATTGCAAGAGCTGAGTACTGTCTGAAGGATCTGATATTATTTTTTGTTGTTATTGCTTTATACTAATTGCAGACAAGTGAATCTGTTAGTTTCATGTGCATATGTTAACATGAGACCCCAGAATCTTGGTCAGAGATCTAATGTTAATTATCCAACTTTGGCTTATCTATGACAATATGCTACAAATACCCAGTGCCCACCTGTAGGAAGCAAACCCCAAATCAGAAAACTCGAGGCTTCTACAGGGTTGGCTTGCATCTCAAGAGGCTGCTGATTATGTGGAATGTAAATGATCTCTTCAGGAAGGCAAAGAGCTCTTCATCTTTACTGTCTTAAGAGGTTTTCACATGGATCCAGAAGAAAAATACTGTGTTTCTCCCAAGGCTGTATTTTGTATAAACAGCTTATGTCTTTACAGGATTGGAAATAGGGGAATGTAGGAAATTGCTGGAGGAAAGTCTAATAACATTGGCTAGACACTCTGGAATCTTAGTCTTAACAGAATTCAATATTTTCACAGACTAATGGGACTTAGTATTGAAATAAAATAATAAAATGTACATAATTTGAGTGTTTTCTTAAGTCTACAGGGAATTCCCTTCTACTTTTCTGACAGTATACATCAATACCGCTGGGCAAAATTCAAAGAGAAGAAGAAGAGAAGGCAAGTTTTGAATTTAAGCATCCTTCCATAATAGATTGAAAGACTTTTAGCCTAATGTCTCTTGAAAAATTATACTTTCTTTAGTCAGTCACTATAATAACTGGTATATAGCATTATTGGTGGTGTTAACAACAAACATTTTATTTTCCCCAGTTCTACAGGCTGAGAACTTCAAAATCCTAGTATCTGCTGATTAGATAGATGTATGGATGGGGCTTACTTTCTGATTTGCAGAGAGCTGCATTTTTCTTGTATCTTTACATGGTAAGGAGTTCTGGGCTCTTTCTGTTCTTAAAAAGTACTGACTTCATTACAAGGGCCTCATCATCATGACCACACCTACATCTAATCACTACCAGAAATCACACTTTCAAATGTCACTGTATTGGGGATTAAGGGCTCAACCTACAAATTTTGGATGGACACAAACATTAAGTCCATAAGCACTTGGACTGTGATTTTTTAAAAACAAAATAAATGACTTAACACCCCAAACACTAGATAATCAGAATACAAGAAAAAGATTCAATCTATTCCAAGTACACTCTGAATTTATGGAATGATCATAATAAAACTTTCTTATACAGTAAGACAGAAAGAAACCAAAAAAGAAATAATACTTCAAACTTACAGATTCTGGCAAAGACAGTCTGACCAATTTTCCTGACTTAGTAATTTTAAGTCAGAAACTACCAAATGAAGGCATTTGAATTTCTTGTTGTCTTTGGATGTTCCCCAAACACTATGGTTCACATTTATATGCTAAGAGCCTCTGTTCAGATGATTGTCGGTGAGTGTGACTTCTCCATATTTTTCTGTGTTTAGTTGCACATGATTATAGGGTAGTTGTCTCTATAATACAAATATAACACCTCTACAGTACAATGGAATGGCTTCATTTGTGAAACTAAGTTCAATCCAATTATAAGTCATCAAAAAGTTTAAGAAATTCATGAAGAAAGTGCTGACAAAAGAAAAAGTACAAGAATCTCATATATGGAATTTATTTTTTCTTATATTGATATGACTTCCTTGTTTAATTTTTACATTGTGCTCTCTGGGGAAGTTACTTGAATATCTTGGGTTGTAATGGGATGCATCATCTTTCTCTCTCACTCATATTTATTAGTTTTTCACTTGATGGCAAGGTTATCAGAGTGGACTAAATTAATTAAGTGGGAGATAAGTTTATCAGTCTGTGAAATTGTAATTTTATGAAATCTCCTCCATCTTCTTCTCTGGTCTGAGTGAATGGAGATAGCTACTTCCCTCAGAAATTATTGAATAATCCTTTTAATTTTCTCTCTGCTAACAATCCCTTGAACATCCTGCAGCTGTCCTGTCATCACTGGACATTATTTTGGCAAGGATACCAACAATGGAAAAGAATTCTCAGGGCCTGAGTTACGGGGACAACTAGAGTTTATTGTAGCAAAGGCATTTCTGTTTTATTTTAGGTCAAAGTATATTCACTCATCCAGAAATCTTGGATTCCTGGATAAACTGTTAATTTTGATACCTAAGTAACAAACTAATATGCTTTACTTGTTCAACTTTTATTAAATAGTACAAGAAAAAGAGACTCCAGGTGGTTACCTTCTTTCTGTTTTCTGCTAGCCCAAGCAAATTAGTTTTAGCCTCATAATTACACCTTCAGCTCAGCAAAGTACAAATTGTACTGGTCATCAAAATTTAATTGGAACCTCAAATAGCTCAGTGTTCACCTAAGCCACTTGCCCATTTGCCTAAGTGCTTCTTCCAAGTACGCAGAATATTCTTCTGGACAGGAGTCTGGTAAACGAAATCTCCGTGGGTCATGTTTTGAGCACCTTGGGCAGATGGGCTCTCTTATTCTCCTCACTGCACAGGCTCAGGCATTGTACAAGGTACTGGAGTGTAGCCAGGACCTGTCACTGCTCAGAGCTTACACTCTGGTGAGAAAGGCAGATGGTCAAGCAGGCTCAGGCACCAGGCATGTGATGAAAGCAGGTAACTGTGATCAGAGGTAGGCAGAGAGCAGCTTCCCAGAAAGGATGAGAACCTTCCCAAAGAGCAGAAGGAATAAGATTGAGGGGAGGGACAAGATTGAGAGCATGACTAGATACTATGTGAAAAATGAACTATAAAACTTGTGGATGGGGACAGGAGGGAGAAACTAGGAGAGTGAGCAAGGGAAGGGATGACATTGTCCAAAAAGAAAAGTACTAATCACCTGGCTTATATCCCCTCTATACATCACCTTGATCGTCACAATAAAAATTTAAAGAAAGATTTACAATCTGAGAGAATGTGCACAGGTCTTCAAACAACTGGAGAAATCCGAATGGGATCTAGATCATGGGTAGAAAAGAGAGTGGAGTTTGTGTAGAATAAGAGCATGGGAAATGCATGCATCATGCTAAGTTGTCAGGATGCTTCCTGGGAAGGATTATGTCCCAGGAAGGGCTGTAGCAGAGCAGTGTGACAAACAGACTTGCATTTTGGAAGGCTTGCTCTTGTTACAGTGTGAAGAGGGGACAGTGAGGGGGAATGGGAGAGACTGGAAAGCCCTTCGGTGTCTGTCTGCCTTCGATCCCTCCAGTAGCAAGGCGTGGAGGCGGTTTTTGTAGAAATGCTTAAGGAAGTTTTGCTAGAGGAAACTTTCAGGGAAGTGGGAAATGCAAGAAGGCAAATGAAGAAAGACAAGTAAGGGTCCAGTGTGGGGCAGAGTCTACCTCAGCTTGTCTCCCAGGAAGAAACCATTTAGAGTGAATGGAAGCACATCTCAGGGAAAGGAGCCGGGCTTTGCTCAACCTGCCTGTCAATCATGTGCCCTGGGCTCTGCCCAGGGAAATATGAATTTCCAAAAATGCTTCTAGATCTCTTCATCTGTGAGTGAAGGCCATAAGTAAGCCAAAGGTAGTTCTCTGAAACTAGCTCAAAAGTACAACTTGTAAAAATAGAAATATAGAGCAGTTGCAAGATAGCACATGAGGTCCAGAAAGGTACAAGAGGACCTGAGTAGGGTTAGCACACTGTCTGTCCCATACTTTCCTTGAAAAGGGGGCTTTGGTGATCCAGAAGCCAGGAATGATAGACCTGGATCTGAATCTGGTTCTGGAGTTGGAACTAGAGGAGGAGATAGCACTTGACTTGAAGATGAAGAAAGGAAGAGAGAAGAAAAGAGAGGTGTGTGTGTGTGTGTGTGTGTGTGTGTGTGTGTGTGTGTGTGTGTGAAGAGTGATGATTATGGTGATACAGTTCATATATTTTTATATTTAACAACAAGTATTAAAATAATATTCTAGAATAAAGAATAAACAATTCAAGGCCAGTGATTAAGAATAGTATTTAAGAAGAGAGATAAAGGGAAAAACTGAAAAAAACAAGGGAAGAGGTGACACCATTCAATAAGAAATGCATTCATTACCTAATTTATGTAACTATAATCCTTCTTTATATCAACTTTACAATAACAATAAATAAAATAAGTAAAATCCACACTAACAATGGTAGCATCCACCAGTCCTCGTGGATGGACAGGCTGGAAAGAGTTACCAATTGAAAAGAAAGGGAACAGCCCAGGAGTGGAATCCTTCACTGAGAACAAATCAGTGCTAAGGTGACAAGCATGAAATTCTATTTCCCTGGCCCTTTCATATGGATGTTAATCACGCTGCTGCTTTTTCCATGAGCCCCCAACAGTGGATTCGGCCCAATTACCCAGCAGATTTTAGAAGGTAGAACTGGGTCTCTTTCTTTTTTGTCATGCTTTTGGCTAATCCCTCCGAGTTGATTTAATAAAAGGAAGACAAAATATTAATTTTCCTAAAAGCCTGTTTGGTTGGATGCCCTTGAATAAAAGCAAATAGATGAATCAAGAAATTAGCTGATATTAAAATTCTGCTATCTCATTGAAATATTTCATCGGCTGTTCAAGTTGATTTCACTAATGGAGAGACCGGCTAGAAAAACATGTACGAAAACACAGTGTACTGATGTGATTCAATAATTTCCTCTATAGCTCCTTGGAGAAATCCTTTCTGAAAATGGAATTTTTATTTAACATTCTCCAAATAGTACTTGAATAACTTAGAAATGGAGTCTTTGCCTAATGTGAATTTTGCAAAACTATAAAGTACTGACACACTGAAGAAAACTCTCATCCTTAGGAACTGGTAACATTTCTCTAGAAGAAGAATAGCACATTCTAGAATGCTCTAGGATTGTGTTCAGGTCTACTAAAGGAAGCTGATATTGTCCATACATACTGTAAACTTCTGGTAACCTTGATTTCATTTGGGAAATCTAATACTATCAACTTTTAATATTGCTTTTAAGTAGAAAGATGCCTTCTGATGTACTTGTTCCTGATTGCTGTTGTGCAGAGTCCCCTGACAGGCCATTTAAGACAGTCTTCCCGTCCTCCATGTAGTTTTTCTAGCTTCATGGGTAAATCCTAAGATTTGGAACCTGGCGGTCAGCTATCATCTGATTCTGGGTAGCATGGAGCTGGTTGGAGCTTGAGGGCATGAGAGACCTTTGAAGTGAATTTTGTGTGGAAGGGACAGCAAGGAACAAATGGGTGAAGACTTGTTAATAGCGATCTTAGTTGTGTTAAAGAGTTTTTCCCAGCTTTTGATTCATTTAAACAGATCCATTAAATGGAAGATTAATTGATTCGATTCGGGGTGGGATATTGAGGCTCTTCCGGATCACCAGCAGCATTAGCTCTGAAGTAAACTAACAGTTATGCAATTAGTTTTTTTGTATAAAACAACCCTGCTGAACAATTTATGACTATTTTTGTGAACAGAACCCCCGTCATCTGTATATTATTAAATCTTCTCTGCCACTCATTCCATTTCTCCTATTTCTCAAAATAAAATCCCCAAATTTCCCCAGTGCTCATCTTGTCCATCAGGAGTTCCTAACTGTGAGTCATCAGATCAGCCTCTCCCACTTTCCTGCCCTGGTGTCCGGTGATTTTTTGCACCCTCACACCTGTTCTTCCTATCCAAGCTTGCTTCACAACCCAGTGTCAACACAGCACTGAAGAATATGTGGTTAGAAGTTCTTACATGGAATTTCTACTAAATATCAGAAGCCGATAAACTGCTCTATGTTAGGCATTGTTGTTCTCCAAGTAAATCAAAATATCCCTTGGCTATTACTGGAGACACCAAGAATTACTTGAACATTCAGTTTTCTATGTTCTACGCTCCTTCATCAGCCATTATGAAGCCTTATATTTTTTCATAATGTACAGCATTATCCATGTTGATGACAAGGTTATATTTGTCATATTTATTGGAGAAGTTCCCTGGAGACGGCACAGATCACAGAAGTCTATTAATCTCATGAATGTTAGGTTTTTCTCAAGGTCAGACCAAGTGTCTACTTTCCTCAGATTCCTGTTTTAAAGGACAACTTAATCATCTTCACCAACTTGGGTACTGGCTACATGCAGACTGCCCACAGAATTTTATCTTTGGCTTCAGACTCTCCTCTGAATTCTGTACATTTGCGCATACCACACACACACACACACACACACACACACACACACACACACAGAGTTTATTTGACATGTGTTTTACAGCCCATAAGTATTTGCTGAACAAATAAACAAATTAGTTACATGCTTCCAAATCTCATTCTCATGGAAAACATTATTCTAAGCTTATGCTATATATCCCAAACTCCAGGAATGAGCTCTTTTTGTTTGAAGCTATACATGTTTAGCTTTCATTTCAAGGTTATCGTACTTTCATAAATCCAAGAATGTTTTGCACAAGAGCTGTGAATGGACCGGGTTTGCTGTGGGTTAGCCTTGCCCATAATATGCAGACTATCTGCACTACTGTCTGTGGACCTTCTGAATGTCTGTGAATCATCATGATCTCCATGGCTCTCCCAAATGAGGGTGGCTTACAGAGAACAATGGCTCCCAGGATTCACCGGTCTGGTCATGGGCTCTATTCCTTAATAGAATGGTGGATGGTCTATCTAAAGTCCTGTTATGGGCCAGACCAGCTAGTGATGCACATTATGAGAATGGATGGCATCTTGGAAGGTGTGCATGCACTTGGAATGAATGACCTGTATGTGATGCATTTTGATTTTTTTCCCCTTCATAACTTATCTAAGGCTGAAGAAACAGGTAGTGACAGTATGACTGTCATTATTTTTAAGTAAATAATTCTGGAGGAAAGTGTACTTCCTTTTCCTATGACTCTGAAGGCTTGTAGGTTTATGCATTCATATTCTTTGTGCTTATTAGAAATGATCAAAAATCTAGTTGAGTTCAGGAGAGAAGGATGCTGGGTGCTCAATTATCTAGCACAATTGTTAGAAGAGAAACTGATGTCTGGCCAATCACACTCACATGGCTTGGATTTGAATTGTGTCAGGTGGTAGAGATTCAAAGAATTATAGTCAGTAAAGGATAGGTTGTGCAACAGAGCACTGTCTAGCTTTTAGGAACCCTTCAGTCAGCGGTGGCTTTGCAAGTGTTCATTCCTGACCAGCTCTATGCTACAGTGTGGCATGGCTTGTCTTGATTTCCTTTGTTTTCTACTGGCTTCTGAGTCCAATTCCCAATTCCCTGGCTATCAAGGTCATTCTGGAAGTTATTATTATTTTTTCTGTTTATGGCATCCAGAGTCCATTTCTATTCCTCCCAACTAAGAAGTTTGAGTAGTGAACTGAAGAACTCACATGGAATGCACCAAACCTTCTCCAAGGGAGAGATGAGTGTTCCTAGCCCGCAAGCACGTGGGATGCAGGCTGAGCCTCCAAAGGAATCCCAGGACCCTGATTCCCTCCCAAGCCTCCAGAAAACCCTACTTGGTTGTGCAAAAGAAATGTCTACGTACAGATGTTTATCCTCAGCAGTCAGAGAGTGAGATTAGTCCTGTGGTTGCCTCAACTCCATGATTCACAGAGACAGTCTCAATTTTCTGAGTCATAAGGAAACCTCAGGTGGGCTGTGTAGCCCCAGGAAACCTTTGTGGTATTTTCATCCTGATGTTGCAACAGGAATATGATCTATAAATCCTGCTTGCTGGCCTCAAAATGCCAAGAAGGCATTAACATAAATGTTTTGAAAAACAAATGAGTAAACCAAAGAAGGGCAAGTGGAAGGAAGTGGGATCCAAAAATGTGTGGTTGCTATTTCACTCACAGTGGTAAAAAAAAAAAAAAATGATCGAAGGGTGGGCAGCTTTTTGATGTTTTTAAGTGGAAATCAACAAGGAACTGATTATATAAAAAGGGAGAAAAGGCAAGTTTTTAAATTAGCCACAAATAGATGAATCCTTTTTGGAACTTATGAGATCATTAGCTAATCACCAGGCCTGGCCAAAAGTGGCAGTTTGAATTATCTAGTTGTTTACTGGAAAAAAAGTTAGCTAGAATATGGCTGTTTTTTAATATGAAAAATATGTGTTTATTTCGAGTTCTCAAGAATAGAGACAAACTACTGAAAATGTATCCATGGAAGCCAAATCAGATAAGAGAGGGCGAAAATGGGGCATGTTGACGCTCTTTGGAGGATGAACAAAAACAATTTTAGATTAAATTGAACCTGGAGGGCACTGAAGTTGAAGAATTCAAATGGAAAAAGCCAGAATTTAAAAATATTTTTCTACCAAGATACATTGTGAGGTCCTATATATAAAGGTAGTTTCACCAAAGGAAGAAAGATTTGGATTATTGTAATGCAAAAAGTGATTAAATAAAAGGTGAAACTAGGGCTGGGAAGTTGGCTCAGTGGTAGAGCGCTTGCCTTGCATGCCTGAGGCCCTGGGTTCGATTCCTCAGCACCACATAAGCAAAAAGAAAAAAGCCAGAAGTGGCGCTGTGGCTCAAGTGGTAGAGCGCTAGCCTTGAGCTGAAGAGCTGAGGGACAGCACCCAGGCCCAGAGTTCAGGCCCCATGACCAGACGCAGAAAAAAAAAAAAAGGTGAAACTAAGGACAAATTACTATGGATGAGTATATTTAAGCTCATGCTACCTGTGGTCTTGGCTTATTATACCTTATATCTAGTTCCAAGGATGAGAGCTTGAAGTTGAGAAAGTAGAGCCTTTAAGTTAGCCTAGCCATGTGCAGATACTGGCTCTGTTAGTTAGGTAGGCAGGGCTGACCTCGCAAAGTACCACAAATGTGGTGGCTTCAACATTACGAATTCATTTTCTAATAATCCTGGCAGCTAGAAGCTCAAGATCAAGGTGATGGGTTGTTCCTTCGGCAACCCCTGGAAAAGGATCTGTTCCCAGTAGATCTGGTGGCTGTCTTCTCCCTGTCTTACATGTTATCTTCCCTCTTCTCTGTGTTTGTGTCCAATTTTTCTCTTCTTTTGAAGACTGTAGTTATATGGGATTAGAGTCTATCCCTAATGATTTTATTTTAGCTCAACTAATAAACTAATTTCCAATACAGCCCCATTCTGAGCGACTGGGTGTTAGGATTTTGACATGGGAATTTTGAGGCAAATCCAACTTATGTCAATTTAGCACAATTTAACTATAGGAAGCATTCATTATAGTTTCCTTGAGCATATCACTTAGTTTTTCTGAGACATGTCCATTATAAATACTACTCTATATTTTAAAATGGGGCAAAAGTTGTTGTAAGACAAGAGATAAACCACTCAAAATTGTCATTAGTAGATAGTAAAAATTAAACAAATCGAGTATTATGACTATTGTGATAAAGCATGAGTTGGAGTTAAAAGGCAGGGAATCCTTAAACTCTTTGAAATTATACTACTATCCGTAAGCTTATGAAAGTCTCTGTCTTCCACAAAACATCTTTGACCTTCACAATAGGGGAGGTCTTTAATTAGATGCCATATTATTCCTGGCCCACCTGGATAGTCAATATTATTTATTCAGCCAGGAAAATAGACATCTGGATAGAGAAAATAGTCTGATATTTCTGATTCTCAGATACTGTTTTAAATAATTAAAAAACTCAAAATTTTGAGTATATTATATTTCTTAGATTTAAGCAAACTCCTTTTCTTATTACTTTGATTTTTCATATTTTTCTATGTCTATTCAGTCTCTTTCTATAAAAGTAGGAACTGAAATCCATTAGAACATGAGACAATTTCATTTGTGCTTAAAAAAATGTTGGCCACTCAAGTTTTTACAGGGCTGTAACCATTGGAGGATCAGCTCTACTGAGAGTCACCAGGAGAGGGCAGCAAAGTGTCAGGCAGCTAGACCCACATGGATGTGTTTAGGAAGAGGGTTTTCATTGTGCTGAACCTTACAAACTCCAAGAACGTCTGGTGTCCAGGCTGCATAATTAATGGAAGTTAAGAAAAATTAAATGTTTTTTTAATTCAACAAGTCAGAGTATGATTATACTATGTCTTAGTCAATGTCACCTTTTCCATTGTTCTCCTTCAATCTCTTACAACTTCATCCATTTGCATGTTAACTTAAAATAAATAAATGTTCCCTTAAACTAGGTAGATGTTAAATTGAGATGGATTTTGTGGCATATGCACACGGCACAGAAAACCACTGAAAGGAGTTAGTTTGGGACTTGAAGGACTGGGACAGAAGTAATAATGAAGGAGAGCTGAGTCTGGGTGGCTCAAGTTTACAACTCTAGCTACCCGTAAGGCTGGGATCTGAGGATCGCAGGTCAAAGCCAGTCTGGGAAGAAAAGCCTGTGAGATTCTTCTTTCCAATTAACTATGGGGAAAAAGTAGCTGTGGGACCCTTTTCTCCAGTTAGCCACTAAAAGAGCCCGATGTGGAGTTGTGGTGGCTCAAGTGGTAGAGGACCAGCCTTGAGCAAAATAGCCAAGTTAAGAGTGGAAGCTAGCCCTAAGTTGAAGTCCTAATATAGGCACAGAAAGAAATAATAATCAAGGACAACCAGATTCATTGCTACCACCTTGGAGAAGAAGGCTATGATTTTTTTTAATGGTGTCCAGATGAAAAGAATTTATTATTATTTGTCCAGGTTGATAATAAAGGAGGTGATATCCAACAGGACTATTTGTTGAAACATGACAGGTACAAATAAGATCAGACAGACTTGATAATAGTAAAACTGAAATATGACCTACCAAACAAGCACAAGCAAGAGATCATACTGAGTACCTACTCAGAACTTCATGAAATGAGCCAAGGCATTCCTACCAGCTCACACAGCCCAGGTAGGGGCCATATTGTTCTTAGGCAGGAGGAAGGAGACAAGAAAAAAGGTTCAAGGAAGTACTTACGATACCTGGCAACTAAGAACTGAGAGAAGCTATTAGTGTGTGGTAGGAGGTTTTGAAGAATTCAGAGACCAGAGGAGAAATTTTGGACTTTGTTTACCACACCTGAGAAAAAGACAGAATCAGAGGGCAGTGAATTTGTATATATACAAGAAAGAACAATTTGACAATGAAATGCATTTACTGAGAGTGTAGTTCAAAGTCAGAATGGTTACCTCTCTGTCTAGCTTGTTGGAATCACCTAGTAAACATTCAAAACACTCGTATCCTGGTCCCAGCCCTAGACAAACGGTCTGATACCACACCTTCTTAAATCAGCAGATGACTCAAAGAGGTAGCAGGAATTGAAAGCCATTAGCTAGCTGTCCTGCATCCTGGTTCTGGTTAGACTGTTTTTTTTTTTTTTTTAATTTCAGCAGAGCCTCAGAGATTGTAGGTGACGACTCATCTCAGCTGACATTTGTCGAAAGCTTTTTGTATGAGTTAGCCCTATTTGAAACATTTCATCTGTATTATTTCATTTAAACCTCACATAGAGATGTCTTTTCTGTTGCCACCACAAGTCTACTATCTAAGGCCTATTACTTCAAATATGAAAATACTCAGCAGAAACATATGAAGAGGATACTCTTAGGAGCAATGCCTATATGCATCTCATTATTTAAATGAACTCCAGGAAATGGAAACAATAAGTTTTTTCTTATTTGCTGATTTCATATTATTTTCTTTTGGTCTTGTTTGTTTATCTATTTTGGGGAGTGTAAAGGGAGACACAGAAATGGAGGTACAAATGGTAAGCAAATGTAGCAGTGGTACTCACTAGACATTATGTTGAAAATGAAATAGACAACTTGTGGGTGAGATGGGAGGGAAAAACTGGAAGAAAGCAAAGAAAGGGGTGACTTTGTCCGAATGTACTCTGACTTATATAATGTACATCATCTTTACAATAAAAAAATTTTAAAGTAATGTATGAGCTCTCAGCCAGGGGCTCATACCTGCAAATCCTACCTACCAAGGAGGCCAATATCTGAGGATCAAAATTTGAAGCCAATCTATGAAGAAAAGCCTAAAGGCTTCTTCTCCAATTAGCCAACACAACACTGGACTAGAGTTATGGTTCAAGTGGTAAAGTGCCAGGTGTGAGCAAGCAAGCTGAGCAAAAGTACAAGCGCACATTGTGGTAATAATGATAGTAGCAACAACAATAATACATGTTAGAGAACTATACAGAGGATGCCCTTGCTTCTCTTTGAAAATGATATGCTTTTGATAGCCAGGCGCCTGTAATCCTAGCTACTCAAGAGGCTGAGTTCTGAGGTTGCCGTTCTAAGCCAGTCCAGGCAAGAAGGTCAGTGAGACTCTTATCTCCAATTAACCACCAAAAAACCGGAAGTGGTGCTGTGGCTCAAGTGGTAAAGTGCTCTCTTTGAGTGTCCAGGCCTAGAGTTCAAGCCCACTACTGACAGAAAAAAAAAAAGATATGCCTTTGAGTATTAGGCAGGATTTAATACTTGATTTTTTTTTTAAGATAGAAATGGGCAACTGTCAGTCCTATGGTTTCTTCCCGCTCTTCTTGTCAGTAAATGGCAGGCCTAAGGCCTCTGTGACCAGTGGTAGTTGAGCCCCTTAGGCCATTTGATTCAAGAGTGTTTGTAAGAAGTGTTGAACTCTTGACTTACAATGCTGGAGACTACACGCATCCTCATAGCATCCGGGAGGGAGAAATATGGAGTTGATGGCACTGCAAAAGAATATTTATTTTAAAAATGATCAGTCTCTGGCATGGGAGCTGATCAGCTCTTCGTGTTTGGAATTCTTTCTCCTCTCCTGCCATCTGGTGGTGCCTCAGAACCACACTTGCTTTCATTCTGCTCTCCCAGAGCCCACTGATGCCAGTTTTTACAAAATTTACTTCAAGGCCATTTTGTTCAGATCAAGTCACATTTTTTAGATGATTTTTGCATCTTTTTATTAACAGAACAATCACTTACTATGATTTTTATGCACTAGACCATTTCTCTTCTGCTAAATAATTTACTTCTCATATATAATTATGTGTCACTAAATAAGATGGCTATGAATATATACAAATATGCAGGATTTTTTAAAAATCTCAAATAAGAAAGCAAGGCATATAATCTTATTTGCTTGAGTATTTCTTTAAACATATGAATTGATACTTACTTCGGTGTTAGGCATTGGAAAAACAAATTGTGATTTGGAAATTTCCTCCCCAAACAACCCATTGCCTGTGGCAGTGGTTGCTATTAATGCCAAGTCATCACTAGAGGTCACTGATACCATAAAATTAATTGTCATCTGTTAGGTCAATTTCAGTAATGATTCTTAGCATTTCTGTCCATTGCAAGTCATGGAGAAAATATTAAAATCTCAGGCTCTCGTGCTTCTGAAGAAATAAGAAAGTCAGGTAAATACCAGTCTGCTCCTTCACTTTTCCCTAAGGCCTAAGGTTTAAAACCTCTGCCTTAGGAAACCAAAAGAGGTTATATCCCCCCTTATTCTTAAAACTCTGGTTTGGTAACTATTTCCCCCTAGAGCTCAGGGAAACTCTATCAAGAAGTAAAGAAAAACTTCCACATATAAGTTAAAACATCAAATTCAAAATAATAAAAAGAGACTGTAAACCATTGCAGTTCTGTCTTAAAGTCAAACTAAAAGAAACAGTACATCAATCAAGATACTTTGTACTCCTAAATTGTTACACTGGATTGAGTCCCTTTTGTAAATAACTACTTAAATAAATGAATGAAAGAATAAATTAATAAAATAAAAACTACAAAAGCCATATTTACTTGTTGGGAGAGTCAACCAAATATGTGGGTTTGCAAAATGTATTAGCTGACCAGTGTTCATGCTCAACACCCAGTACAAACAAGATGAGTTATCAATACATGGATGCAATGAATACTAAATTCTTGGAAATTAGATTGAAAAGACTTAGTTGCAAAATATTTCAAAATACTGATATTGTTAGTCAAAATTAGAGTAATTACAAATAATGTGCTCACTGCAAATAAACAATATAATTTGTTGATCAAAGAGAAAATGAATACTAGTACCTGAAAATTATTTGTTTCATCTTGTCTGTACAATTTTTAACCACTTTGCATTTCTACTTCATTTTCACAGTCCTATTTTTACGACACTTAAAGTTAGGATTTAAAAAAAAAAGCATCTCAAGGTCTTTCATGAAATCGAATGAATTAGAGCACTGTACTGCTTTGTTAATGCACAAGCTATTGTTGTAAGGCTTTATCACAAAGCTTTTAGCTTTTTCAGTACAAGATGTTTCTCCACCTTTGACAGCCAAGCTTCAGGGTGTAATAAAACTTTAGGACAAGAATACACCATAAAATCATCTACTCTTTTTTTTTTTTTTTATGAAACTAAGGGACTGACATTTCCCTGAGATGAGACTTAGGAAAAAAAAAAAAAAAAACCTTGAATTTTGTCCTTTTAGGTTCAGTACACTAGCCTGACTACAAAGAATTTTTAGGCATGATAAAATAAAAAATTTTCATTAATTTGCATGCCAATAAAATCAGTCCTCTGGCATAGTGCTTTCTCATGAAGCCCTTTGGTACAGGGTACATTTTGCTGTGCTGTGCAATCTAATCCAGTCCCATGATTAAGATGGCCGATTAAGACGGCAGCTCATGCACTTTCCACCCTGATGGTTGTCTTAGACCATCCAGATGTGGTTTGTAACAAGACAAGATAGGGTGGGTGCTTTATAACAGCAGACATTCGTTTCTTACCATTTCAAACCTAAGGAAGTCTAAGCTCAGGGCTCCAGGACACTCAGTATCTGGTGACAAGTCTGCTCCTGGACCAACTGCATTCTCACAGGACAGAAAGGGCTAGGGAGCCCTCTCCCCCTTATTTCCTCAGGACACCAGTCACATTCATGTGGACTCTGAGATCATGACTAATTCACATCCCGCAGAACCCACCTCCTCACACCGCCCCTGGGGATTCGTTTCGAGGAGACACAAACCCATAGATGTTAGCAGAGGTCTCTGGTGTCTTTGTCTGTAGCCTACTAGATCTAGAAATCCTCAGATGCCTATGGGAAGAATTCTCCAGGCATTGTAGCTTCTAGAGCAGTGGTCCTGCTGGAGGACAAGTCTACGGGAGCATCCTGAAAGCCTGGCCAGGTGCCACTGCCTGGGGAAAACACACGACTCCAAAAAGTCCCCGGTGCATGATAGGTGACACTGAAGATGTGTTATTTTTTATGTGTTTTACTTTAGCTTTGCTTTTGAAAAACAGTGCCATTTTTTTTAAGCCAGAAATTCAGCAGAGAATTTGAGGTGAGGATGTTCTCCATTTGTAAGCTGTGGACTAAGAGGCAAGACAGCACAGAGCGGAGACTCATTCTTTCCTCCAAAGCGTCTGTTAAGGCTTCAGTTCCACGGTATCGTTTGACATCACACTTAGAAATCATGTTTCTTAAAATAAGACATTCCATCGCTTGCCCATTTTCTGATCAGCTTATTGTTTTTCTGCCTTTTAGATGTGGATTCAATGCACTTAAAAATAGAAAGCAATCCTTTAGAGAATGCACACCACTCGGTCAAATACATTTGCTCATAAAAACTTGGGGCTTTTTAATAAGCACTGAACCAGAGATAGGTATATTGTCAATGCTTGCCACTGAGAACACTCATATAAAATTCCCTGGAGCTATTCAGGTTTAGGCTTATGTAGAATATAGCTTTTGTTCAGCAGTTTTATTTTCATATGAATGTGCAAAGACTTTCAGCAACTGTTCTTTATGGACCTGCATGCCACATAATGTTGACAAACCAGCATTTTATTGATGCATAAAAGCCTTTCTAGTCAAACAAGTAGGTACAGCTACCCATTTGTCCTCTTAATACCAATATGAATCTTGTGCTTCCCAATTTAGGTTTTTGAAACTTCAGAGTGGGATGAGTTATCCTGTACTTTCTAGAAAATATACTTAGATTCTGATCCTTGGAAGAGTTTCATTTGATGAAGGAATATATTTATTCTTACCATACCTCCCCCTTTAAAAACAATCAGAGCCATCTCGTATGTATGGATCCATGGACTTTCTATGGCCTTAATTCTAGATACTGAAAAGGTCTAGAGTTGGTGCCAGCTACTCTGTAAGATATCTAACTACCCTGAGGACTTACACTGGACAGGAGATGTGTAGACGTTTGGGTTGATAGCCCACCTCAGCATTAAATGATCATCAAACAACCTGGGCCACATACCGAGGATCCATCTTCCATGTCCACTCAGCCATAGCCATTACAACAGATGTCCAACTGTGACTACCTATGAAGCCCCAAGCAAGGAATGGCCCAGCTAGAATCGTGTCCAGAAGGAATTCTGAAGGGCCATCAGAGACTATGCTGGTTAAAAGGTTGGAAAAGGTTTGAAGATTGTCCCTAGCAGTAGTGATATTTATATTTTCCAAATCCACAGTAATCTCAAATGGGACCCCTCTAGTTTTATCTTTTCTGCAAGTGCACATAAATTCTTATTTTGTGGCAAGGGTTTTTCCCTTTGAAGCTTCACTCAGCCTGAATTATCACATGAATGCTGCTCCTGATCACGTAAGGATTGACTCCATCCATCCTTCTCTCTGTTTCTTTCACCTCCCAAGGTTCAGTCTTTACTCTTCAATGTTTTATTTTACTCTACCAATTATTTCCTGAATTTATTTCTCTTTTCTTCCAGCACCACTAATACTCTTGCATTAAAATTGCAACATAATTGATTGTGGATATTTTTATTTAGAACACACACTGGTAATTGCTGTGAAAATCTGTCGGAAAAGAAAAACACCTATAATTATTTTATTTGGAGAAAGTATTGTTTATAGAATTCAGATAAAGTAACAGTACAATAATATGGTTTGGTTAAGCCTATTAAACTAGATGCCATTAACTGAGTGTCATCTTTCTGCTATCCTGAGGGTCATGTATCTTATCTATAAGGAATGATTTTGAAGTAATCCTCAGGGCCAGAACTCTTGCCTCTGTTCTTCACCCCCTCTTTGTATTCATCTTAGAAATCTGAATTTAAATCACCCTGTCGAAGTAGATCCTTCCTTAGTATTATTTTCTATCTAAGCAATCTTTTCCCCCCATAACATTGATTGGAATTACTGTAATTATGAGAATTCTATGATTTCATAATTGCTATTGTTTATTTAGCTACGTAAAGGCTCCTCGGTTATAGAATAAGCTCTTTGGGGAAAGGAGACAAAAGACCTTGTATACTTACTTGTACACCAAGCTTAGTTGTAGGTATACATAGTATGTACTCAATAAAAACTTGTCAACGGAGTGCTGGTAATGTGGTATCATGATCATTCTAACACTATTCTCACAGTGGAACTAATGTCAAACATGCTTTCTGCCAAATTTAAGATTATGATGTAGAGCTGGTCTGTCAGAATTATTCCATTGGTAGTAGGATGCAAAGGAGGGACCCCCGATGCCATGAACAACTTTATCAAATAGACAATGCTCAGTTGTGGTTTTCTTAGCCGCAGTCATGTTTCCTCTTTCTTCTTTCTAGACAGTCTAGGAATATTTAAATTCTAAGGTTTTGATTGCTATGTCACAATACATCGGATGGCTGATAAATAACTGGAAATGATCTCACAGTTCTGGAGAGGTTGAAAAGTCCAAGGTCAAATTGCCAGTCAATTCTACCTGGAGAGGGCTCACTTCCTCGTTCGTGGAGAGTCATCTTTCTGTTGTAACATTATGTGGAAGAGAGGTCAGGGAAGTTTCTTTCTACAAGGATGCTAACTCCATCTTCATGCCCTAGTTATCTTCCAAAGGCCTTACCCCTTAATACCAATCACACTGGGGGCTAGGAATTTAGCACATGAATTTGGGGGTGACACACATTCAGACCATAACATAAGGTCAACCTTTAAAGTGAAACAAAATAAAGCTAAACAATAAAACATGCCTATTGGTTCATTGATTTTTTTTTCAGGTTGTATTTAGGATGTCATAATAAGAAGGAAGTGGAGATGATTTGGAATCAGCCATGCTTAGGAAGTGCTCTGGTTTAAACGTGTCTCTCAAATGTCACATATTGGAAAGTTAGCCCTTGAATTCATGTGTTGGTGAAGCCTAAGAGGCCGCATGAGGCTCTTACTAGATGCCAGAGAAAACACCAGTGCCAGGTTCTTAGAGGTCATAGCTTCTAGAACCACAAGCTAAAGAAACTTTTCTTCCGTAAATTAATCTCAGATATTTGTTATCATAACATAAAGTGGACTGAAATGGGTGTAAAACTTTCAATACATTTCAGATTATACTGCCCTAGAATCTAGCTTCTCTCCTCATTTATATTATCATCTTGGACAAGTGCAGTTTGTTATAAATAGTGGGCAGTCAGGCAGAGGTTTAGGTGAATGTGTCTGGTCCCATTTGTGAATATTTGGAAGCACCTCCATCTCATAAGAAGTGGAATTAGAGCCACCTATCCAAGCACACTCTAGCACAATAGAACTATGGGTCTTGAGAACAGAGAAGTTTAGATGGCAAATCTGTAGCCTGAAGTAGACATAGGTGGTCACTTGATGTTTCAACCAACTTACATGTGTGAAATTCTACCCATGGTAAGAAGTAACATCCATTAGTCACCCGGGAAATAATTCATAAAATCCTGCTATTCTGTAGTTCTCTGATTGTCATGCGCCACATATAAGCACTTACTTCTAATTGTATATAGGACCTGCTTTTGCTTCCAAATTGGCTAACAATTGATACATGTTCATTTTTTTAAAGATTAAATATCATTTTATTTACTTTTCCTTTCATTTCAAGGTATAATTCATATATATAATATAAAACACAAATCTTAAGTTAATATACTGTTTTCCCCCCCAAATGTCTGCCCACACGTGGCCATTACCCACATCCAAATAGAGAGGATTTCCTGTGCCACAAATGGCATTTCCTGTCCCTCTCAGTCGACACTGCCCTGGGAAAACAACCACTTGTCACACCCTTTCCTTCATTGCCTAATCATAGCAGAAATGAATTTCTCATAGGTGAAACAATACTGCTCCATTTCTTCCTTGTGTTTAGCCATAGATGTCTATTAGATGCACCCACATATTTTATGTGCTAGTATCATTTTATAGAGCAGTCCTGGACTTGACCAAGGAACAATTACTTTCCTTAGTAAAGATACACCTAAATCCCCCAAAACCATTCCAGATTTTTCTTTAACACAGCCTAGATCACTGTTCTTCATTTACCTTTCTGAATCTTTTTGTTTGCTATTATTTGTGATCTACCCCTCCTGATTTCTGCAGCTTGTAAGACCTGCTCATCATACCTAATTATATCATCTAAGTCTGTCTCAATTTGGTAGACCATTAGATAAATAGTGATGCTTTGTATTTTAGCAGTCAAGCATGAAAAAGCACAGGGAGCTGGAATTTTCACATGCCTAGTGGCAAGGGTTCTCTGTAATTCCTAGGGGTACAGGTGATTTATTTACTTCTGCGTTGTTGGACTCATCATTCAGTTCAGCTTCTTCAAGGAGCAAAACATTGAGTGTTCCTTGAAGTTCAGTTTTGGAGTGTTTTTACTTTAATTGCTGTAGACAAGGAAGAAGTGAGAGAGAAATGAGAAATGCAGTAGAAATAAGTGTAACTGTGTTGAAGTATGGTTAATGCAATTCTTTCATTCAATTGAAGACCTGCCACAAATCTGACTCATCTTTATTGTGTAGATGGTGAGAAAAAGGCTATCTTGAGCCAGGGAGAGAGTTCTCCTCAGAATGAGTCAGGAATGGCATCTTAATCTTGAATCTTGGACTTAGACCATCCAGAATGGTCAAAAATGAATTTATGTTGTTTAATTCCCCCAATCTATGACTTTTTTTAATGGCAGCCTGGGCTGGAAAATGTACAAGCTGTCTTATTTTCTGTGTGTTCTTCAGATTTTGAGAGCCATCAAAATGTAGTACTTCATGTTCTCAGAGTATTTCATTTTTATTGAGTAACCTATTGAAGTTTAATAGACACAAATTCCACTCATCAAGTGGAGACTTCAGTGATTTTTTTTTATTAATTGTGCACAACTGTAGAACCAGTATGCAAACCAAAAAGTATAGTCTTCCAAAACTAATGTGGGGAGTTTGTTTTCTCCTTGTTGCTTCATTTCTAAGTGAAGGTTTAAACATTTCATTTATTTTTCTTTTATTTTCTTCATGATTTTTATTGTTATTATAAAAGTGATGTACAGAGGGGTTATAGTTATATAAGTCAGGTCAAGAGTACATTTCTTTTTGGGCAATGTCACCTCTCCCTTTGCTAGTTTTTCCCTCTGTCCCCACCCACGAGTGATATTGTTCATTTCCAACATAGTGTCTAGTGAGTACCACTGCTGCATTTGTTCACCCTTTGTCCCTCCATTTCTGTGCCCTTCCTCACCCTCCCAAAGACAGACAAATGAACAAAAAAGGAGGAACATATCTTTAATGTTGCTAATTTCCTCCATTTGACTTTTTAAATTTTAATTGTTTTCTTTTCTGTAGTATTTTCTAACTTCTACTTATTTTATATTTGATCTTTTTTCTTGACTTCTTATGTTGAGCTTTTCATTATGGAGTTTGGGTCCTTCTTCATTTCTAATCTAAATATGTAATTAATAAAGTTCTCTTAGCAGTTATAAATGCATCCCTCATACATAGTATATTTCCTTTATATTTCAGTCCTGGGGCTTGAACTTAGGGTCTGGGTGCTGGCCTAGAGCTTTTTTTCTGGTTTTGAATCTATATCCGCTTAGCCTCTTGAGTAGCTACGATTATAGGTGTGAGACACAGGAAAGTGGCAATATATTGCATTTTAATTATACTCATTGTAAAACATTTGAAACTGCCAACTGAAATACTTTGTATGACCAATGATTATTTAGAAACATGGTTTTCAAATATTTGAGAATATTTTAGGTATTTTGAATTTTACTTATAGGTTATTATTGTCATAGAACATAATAGTTAGGATTTTAGACTACTAAGTTTATTGCCTTTTAGTGGTATGGAAGATTGTTTTGGTGGATATGGCAGGTAAATTTGTGAAGAGTAGATGCTTTCCTTTTGGTGATTGAAATATTAATGCCTAATGATTGAACCAAATGCCTAATGATGATTTTTAGATCATCTGTGTCTATCCTGCTATTTTTGTCTTTTTGTTGTGTTCATCTCTGAGAGGGAATGTTAACTTCTTTGGTTAGGATGACAGAATTGTTTATTTTTAACTTTAGTCACCACAAAACAAATATCATGTTGTCTACCATATGCAAAACAGACACAAATACAAAGGAAAGACTGTGGGAAGAACTAGTGTGTGGGAAGAGGAAGAAAAAGAGTAAGGGCTAAATATGATCTAAGTATTTTATAGATATATATATGGATACAAAATAATGAAAAACACTAATAATCATGAAAAGAAATGGGTCAAGGGAAGAAATCAGATAAGAAAGAGTATCAGGTGAATTTGATCAAATTATAATATATGCATGTATGGAAAAACCATAATGAAACCCCTATATGCAATTAATATATGTTGATAAAAATAAATTAAAAAGAATAAGCATAAATGTGTAAATCCTCAAGAGTAAAGTTTCAATATATTTGGAGCAAATATAGAGTTGTTTTGATATGCTATGTTTTCTTTTTCCTTCATTCTTCTGTGGGCACTTAGACTGAGTCTATAGCTTGACTACTATCATATCACTGTTAAAAATATGGGTGTCCAGCTATTTCTGTTGTATGCTGACTTACATTTCCTCAGAGTGGCATAGGAGGATCATATGTTAGTTTCATATTTGTCTGTAAATCCTCTCTATGGAGACCAGATAGAACATGTGTAAACATGATTCCTAAATCTCCTCTTTACATGTAACCACCAGTGTGGTCCAGCCTCCAATTTATTTTCTACAAACACTTCCATATAGAAGTCTGTTGACACTTCAGAATCAACGTATGCCCACTGGAACACATCCTCATCCATCTTCATGGCTTTAAACTTCCTTTTTATTACTTTATATTAATTAGTCAAATGGACTTATTTGTGATATTCTCATGCATTCTTGTAATATACTTTGATCCCATCACCTCTATTACTCTTTATTGCTCCTTCTCTCTTTTTAATCTTACAATTTTAATGGTTTAATTAGGTTATTTGCATAATAAATATGTCATTTTATTTTATTGATCACCACTATATCCTACTGACACAATAAGTTAGATATATTATTTTATTATTTTGCTACTTGATTTTTATTTATCTGCTTAGCTATTTTTCCTTATGTACTTTCATTGTTTTATCCTACACTTTTAAAACAATTCTACTGTTACATTTTTTAAATAATTCAATTGTTTCATTATTTTTAAAACAAAAATAGTTATAAGTTAAATTTTATTAGTTGTTCCAGATTTTAGGATAAGCATCATTTTTTACTTATTATCTTTCAGTAGTTGTATGAAGGGGTTGCCATTTGACAAGGCATTCAATGAATACAATGCAATTTGGTCAACGTCACCCCTTTGAACATCTTTAAAATGTCATAGTCTATTTACGATTGACATTAAACCAGTTGTATGAAATGCTAGAAGCTTGAAATCTCTCCCTTATCATTTATGGTATATTTTGAATATGTATTTCATCAAAGTTTGTTAAAATCACATATACATAGATAGAAAGAGACTTCGTACTTTATTAAAAATTTAAAGTATTAAAAGTTATTAAGGGTTTGGAGGTGTGGCTTAGTTGATAAAGCACCAGCAAATGACTGAAAGCATGAGGTACTGAGTTCAAGTTCTAGTCTTGGATCCAAATATAAGCTATTTAGAAGAAAATTTCTTCTATAATTACCTACATATTTGCTATTTCTTGTTTTTTCCTCAAATGTTCTGTTTCTGTTGGGTGCCATTTCAGTTATCCAAATCAAACAGTTCTTTCAGCATTTATTGTAATGTAGGTTTCATAGTGACATAGATGATTTATTTCATCTAGAAATACCTTTATGTTTGTTGCTTAGCACAGCAATAGGGATTGTGGGTTTATATTTTCTTTTAGTTTTACAAAATTCTATTTCACTTTCTTTTGATTACAGGTTTTTTTCTGATTAAACAAGCATAAATATTTTGTTTTGCATGTAATGTCACTTAGAACCATTCTTGGATGTTTTTAAGATTTCTTATTTACTTTAGAATTTACTAGTTTGACCACAGTTACCCTCTGTGGAGTTTTGTTTTTGTTTTATGTATATATTCAGTTCAGACCATATTAAACTCCTTATACGCATGCATGCATTTTATCAAATTTGGAAAATTTTTTGTCCTTATTCCATTATGAATTTTTTTCTGCTTCATTCTATTCTCTGTGTTTTAGAATTCCAATTACTTGAAAGTAGACATTAGGTTTATGATCTTGAAATTTAAGTATTAAAATTTATTATAATATTTAAATGTGATGCTTTATGAAATTCATTTTTGTTTTCCTTTCATGAGTTTGAAATCTCAAGTTTTGTAAACTGAGTGATTATAATATGTACTTTTATGGATATTTTAATCATTTTAAAGTGATTTCCTGCCCTTCTCACAAACAATAATTCTCTTTGGACATTTTCCATGTGATTATAAGATCTTGAATTCTCTTGGGAATCTTCATGTGTGGGCAGATAAGTTACCAAAAGCTATTACTGTGAGATTAAACAAGTGTGATCTGAGACCTGTAATGGATTTGGACAGTATTCTTGCTGTGTAAGGCATTTATACAACCAAGCCACTGGTACTCAGACCAGGGAAATTATGTTTGTTTCAAAAGCTGAGGTATTTCATATCCTCTTTATAAGACAAAATTACTTTGATTCACTGTAGTATTACCATACTTGCTTCAAGGATGAAGATGTCAGTGGCACATTCTGGCTGTAGTAAAGTTGGCTTATTTAAAATTTTTATTTGTTTATTGGAATTCCAAAGTAAGCAATAGGATCAGCCTTTTGAATAAGAGAATATAGTCACATTAAAAATTTTCTGATATCAAGTAGTCACCATTTCAATAAACCATTTATTAAGTTACTGGTAAAATATACAATCTAGCAGCTGAAGTAAACAGAGCAAGTAAACCTGCAGTAAACTTGCCTGTACCCACAGGTATCTATTTCAGTTTGGCAAACAGTCCTGCTATTACTCCAAAAAAGTTACGTACCTTTAGGAAGTTTAGAACTTCTATTCAATTCAGTCTTGTCCTGTTAAAGCCAAGCACTATTGCTGAGAGAACATTATCAGTTTGGTAACATTCCAAAACCTCTTCTCTAATGAAATTGTACAACCTTTTAAGATAATAAAAGCTGATTACCCCTAAGAAAAGAACTTCATCATGCAGAATAGAAAGAGTAGAAGGGCATGCACAAGTTGCAAAGTCCTCAGCAAAGGGGAGTATAAATATTGGGTAAGGGGAGAAAGGACATTTATGTCATTACCAAAACTACATCAATATATGAAATCAAACTGTTCATTCAGAATCAGCAAAGCTCATTTGCTCATCTGTGGAAGTTCTAGATTTCTGTGTTTCTTGTTCCACAGAATTTTCAGTGACACCTATGATATTAAGTTATCTTCCTTGCCCTGTGAGTTAAACTCTCTTTTCAGAGTACTTTTTAACCCATATGATTTGCATTAATGGTGATGCTTATTAAGTGCTCTGTTAATTGTCATGGAAGTACTTGTGTTAAGACACAAGGACAGAGAAGGAATTGGAGGATAAGAGGGTCTTAATGACCATGGTAGGTATGTGGGGATATTTTAAAGACCTATAAGACTTAGCATGAAAGAGCTCATCCATAGGAACAAGAAGAAAGTGCAGAATGGAGAAAGGCAGATAGATAATATCTAACTAGGGTTTGTATTAGGGTAGGTCATAAACCTACACTTTCATTAGGAACATTAAAGAGAGGGAAAAATAAAACATTAAATGATCTTTCAGACTGGGTGCATAGAAGCAAGACCTCATGCAAATAGTCAAAATATGGAGTATTGTTAAAAATTTGTAGGCATTGGAAGAAACAATAGTCTCTTGGGAAACTAATAACTGAGAAATCCCTTCTGTTGCTTTTTAGTCAAAATGCCAGTACAATGGTATGCCTACTATCAATGGCTAATCTGTGTTGATCTCTTACTATATTGCAGACAATGAATTAATCCTTTTAATAATGTTCTGAGGCAGGAGCTCTTATTACTTTCATCTTTACAGATGAGGAAGTGGAAGCTTAAAGAGGTTAAGTAACATCACCTAAGATCATGTAAGGATTTTCCCTAGAATCAGATAGACTGAAGTGATTAAACAGCTCTCCACCTAAAGCCACAGTGCTCAAACGGAAGTAAACTATTCAGCCATGTAAGGGACCAAGTGAGACACCATGTCAACTGGGCCTCTCATGTGGAATTATTTTCTCTCCTAAGTACATCCATGTCCCTAGGTGGATTGCTCAGAAGCTACTTCTTTAAGGTTTGCACATGAGTTGGACTTATTTTTTTTGTATCAATTGTTTTAGTGACTGGAGAAGAAAACTCAAAGGAATCCCTGATTCTAAAGTAGACTAACTTGTTCCTGGGCGGGGCTGGGCTGCCGTGGTAGATACTAATGACCTACAGTGACGTGCAGCATGCTGCCCTTGCAAGAAAGGGAATACATGGTTTTCCTTCCCCACTTCCTTCATTTCATATCTGGCATAGGGAACTCTGGATCCCCAGACCAAGAATTCTCCAGAGCTATGCATCTGGGTGAATTTGCTCCTCTGTCATTTTCCTCCATGTGAATGGCTGTGTTACATAATGCTCAGGAACTTGGCATTACCCTGGCTGGCTTCACCCTGCAATCTTCAGGTCTCAGTCTCCTGAATAGACAGGATTACAGGCTTGAGCCATTGGTGCCCTACTAGAATGTTTTGCTAAGGATTTAACACCTCCTCTTTACCTGGTCTTTTCCCTGACCCTATCCTGCCCGCTACCAGCTTTAAACTCAGGATCTTTGTGCTTGCTAGACAGGCACTTGGCCACATGAGCCATGGATGTTTTGGTTTTTGTATTTATTATTATTTTACATAGAGTCTTGTGTTTTGTGTCTAGGGTTGACCTAAGACCATGATCTTTTTTTTAAATTTAAGTTTTTTATTGTGAAAATACTGTACAGAGGGGTTACAGTTACATGAGCAAGGTAATGAGTACATTTCTTATCAAGCCTTGTTGCCTCCTCCTTTGTTTTTCTCCTACCATCCCTTCCCTCCCACCTCCACAGCTACACCCCCCCACTCTACACACTCCCCCCCATCTAAGTTGTAAAGTTTGTTTTTCAACATACAGTCTTGTACATCTCATCATTGCAATGGGTACACCTGTATCCCTATTTAAACAATTTGTTTTTTTCCCTTCCCCTCCCCAAATTATACCAATATCAAATACTGTGAAAACAGGGGTTATAATGTGGGGGAGGGACATACAAAGAAAAAAATCACATGGTACCTTATAAATACGTTAGAAACAATAATAACAAGGAAGAAAAAAACCACTTGTGTCCCTATCTTGGGGTTCATTTCGCTTAACATTATCTTATCTGACCTTTTCTGCTTGTCCCAGACATATACTAGTTATTGCAAATAAGGGAAACCATGGGACCTATGTTTCTTTGGGCGTGGCTTACTTCACTTAAGTAAGACCATGATCTTAAAGTGGCCTTCTGTGTACCTGGAATGACAGATATATGTCACCAAACATGGCTTATTGATTGAGATGGGTCACTAACTTTCTGCCTGGCCCCTCAAGCTCTCCTGTGTTCTTCGGGAAAGTAGAAAGGTGACAGGCCTTAGCTAGGTGGAAATCTCAGGGTAGGAATCATGACATGAACTGATCCTCGGTTATAATTTGCTGTAGTAGTAGGTGGGAGGATTGAATGTGTAAAGTTGTATTGTGGGAACAGAAATGCATCAGGTTACAAAGGCTTTCCTCTATGGGTATGTGATTTATAAACTAAGGGAAATCTCTGGAAATTACAGTTGCTGGTAACCAGACCCACACTAAACGGAACAACCGGATGGAAGACTAAGGGAGTTAATTGGGATCTCCAATTCAGACCTTTAGGAGCACACTGCCAAGTACAACCATCTAATTGGATGTTTTACATCTAAAAAATTGTTTGTCCAATTGTCTACCACCTCACCAAGATCTGGTTGGTAATTCCTTCCTCCTCCTGTGGGATGGATACTGCAGATTTCACAGCAGTGTGATGCCGTTCTCTGTAAATACTGAAGTTCTGCTGACTTCATCTTTTAGTTGATTTCTGAAGGCATTTCCTTCAGGCAACACCAAAGGTCTCTTGATTTTTGTGATTTGCTGCCTACTATAGTAACAATAGTAACTATACTTTGGAATAATAATCCATATCTCGTGATGCACACTATGACATCAACTGATAGAGTAATACTCAGCGACTTCAGTGGTGTTGGCTAGGAAAGCTTCCCTCATAAGCAAAGGAGATGTTCTCATTAGCTTTTATGTGATCCTCGCATCCAAATCAATCTAGCTTTGTGTATAGTTCCCATTGAATGCCAATCCATCCGACTTAAAAACACGACTACTCATTTCTTAGTTTGTTTAGGTGGAAATGGAAAGCAAAAACAAATATCAAATTAACTAAACATTTTTGGGCCATATGGTTATTTTTAAATAAATATTTGGTTTGAAGAATGGGTAACATTTGAATCCATTTCCATTTTTTCCTCTAATTGCTTTTCCTTGCCAAGAGAGAATAAACTGGACTTGCTCTATCCTCTTCCCCTAGTGATTTACTGGAGGATTTCTGTTGGTGGCATTGATGACATAGTCTAGAGTCCCAGGAGGCCAGTTGCTGAGGAAAGGGTTAGAATTAAAGGCAGTTTGGCATGAACGGTGTATTCTTTATATTCTTACTCAATGCATCATTAGTATAGAGGCTTTTGAGTTTGATTAATTCGCTGTTCTTTCAGTTTCTTCTTGTCTCCTGTGATCACTGATTGTTTTTGAAAGGATGTAGATGAGAAGAGAAGCTTTTTCCTCTACAAACCAATGGGAAATAAGCAAGTAGGATCACATATATCAGCTCCAGTAATGGATGTTCTTTTCATGTCTATATAATACAGGTTGGAATGGCTATAAGCAGATTAGATCCAGCTTCTGCAGTAATCTTGACAAAATAGACCAAATTCTTCACATTTTAAACAGAAGAATTAGGGAAAGACCGAGAGCAAATCACTGGTACATTTTGGTAACATTTTGTCAAAACATGCTGCATTAGTACAAAGCAGGTTTCCAGAGAAACAAATATGGACAAGTTGGCCTCGAATGCCTCATTGAGATCAAAGACACTGGTAATGGGGAATCAGATAAACAGAGCAATTGGAACCATGGAAACATAGCTGTGCCCAAACAAACTCCACGCAATTATAAGCCCAGAGAACACCCACAGAGCTCTCAAACTGGGTACCAAAGAAGGCTAGTATGCAACTTCCAAGCAGGCAACAATGAAAACAGAAAGTCCAGCTGGGCTAGGCTTGTCCTTCTCAGCTGGCACCAGAGAGATCATTGCCTGTAGAAAACATCATGAAGCCTTGCAAATGAGTCCCCCCCCCCGAATAAGGGCTGCATTTTAATAAATGGTAGGCAAAAGATACAGTCTTTATTTCTTAAGGAGACTATCATGTTTGTAATGTTGTTAATGATATGTATTATGTCCAGTTTTCTACCAGTTGGTGTGGATGTAGATATTGGATGCATGCATTGTTGAATTGTTCTGTAAAACACTGAGATTTCTTGGTAGGTAATTCTTATGGCCAATGGCAGGTCTATATATGAGGGCTCAGTGATTTGAGATATTTCAAGACATTGGTTTCCTGGGTCCTGGGTAAGAGCTGCTCCCATTATCATGTGCATGACACAACCACAAGAGCATATGGTTAAAATGTAGACTGGTTCATCATCAAGTATGAGGTGGAATCTGGGAACTCTAATTTCTAACCAGCTAATAGGTAACACCAGGTAACACTGGCTCATAAGCCACGTCTTGAGTTGGAGTGTCCTAGCAAATATTATTTTATCAACACAATGAGATATGGGAAGAGTAAGTTTAGAACTACTCATGGTTAGATCAGGCACTCATGATGTGGTAGGACAAGATAAATGTACTCTTTGCAAGATGAGATAGAAGCGATTCCACTGACTTTTGGATATCATGGTTTTAGTTCTCACACTGCATACAGACACTTCAGCAGAAGTAGAAGATAGCAATTAATATATTAGTATCTTGGGGTCAGAAGAGACTTTGAGGTCAACCAGAAGGCATGTCTCCAGACTCCCTCTGCAGTTGCTCCTAAGGAGTCTTGTGCAGAGAACTTCCTTTCATCATGATATACAAGCATTCTGTGCCTATTGTAACAAATAACTACAAACTTGATGCCTTAGGATAAAAGAAATGTATACTTTCACCGTTTTAGAGGCCAGAATTCCAAGATTGGTGTTATCATGTTAAAAGTAGGGTGTCCACAAGGCCATGTCCTTTCCTCCAGGCTCTCACAGTTCTGGTATCCCTTAGCTTATGGCAGTATCACTATATGACAACATCACTACTGGACTCTCTCTCTACACTATCTTCAAACTGCCTTTCCATCTGTGAGTGTCTATAGCATCTTCTCTTAAAAGGACATGACTGCAGTTAGGGCCTACCTGAATAATCAGAAATTATCTGCCTTCTTCAAGATTGTCAACCTGACCAAATCTGCAAAGACCTTTTTTTTTTTTTTTTTGGTCAGTTGTGGGCTTGAACTCTGGGCCTGGGCACTGTCTCTCAGCTCTTCAGCTCAAGGCTAGTGCTCTACCACTTGAGCCACACACCACTTGCAAAGACCTTTTAAGCAAGAAAAAGTTTACAGTTGTAAGGATTAGGACTTCAAACTTTGGGGAGCATTTTATTTTAGGCTATTATTCAAGTCAGCTTGCTATCATGCATGGCTTTTGCCTAGAAATATTTGCTAGCATGGGACCAGGATAGCAAAGAACAGGAGAGATAGACCAGTACTCTCAGGACAATTATCAGCTGAGGTACTAAGCTAGCTATCCATGTAGATCTCTATTCACTGGAGATCAGGGCAAATAAATATCTCATAGGAGCATGAAGCTTTGCTCTGATTATAGAGAATCATGACAGTTACAGAACAAGGCAGTTACAGATGACATTGTGGCCACGACATTTAAGTTGTTGGGCAAGATGTCTGCATGGATTTCCTATTGGACCACCACTAACAGCACATCAAGAGCTTTTTCAGTGGGACAAAAAATAAAGGAAAAGAAACAAAAATATTTATTTGGGTTCAGAGGAAGTTGTAATGAAAGGCACAGAGATCCTGTGATAGAAACATTAGGTTAGCTTGGTATCACTGAGGTGCAATAAATTGATGTTGATATAATCCACAGACTATTCAGAAGACTCATGTGGCTAACTGATTAAATAATAACAAAAGACCTTCTCATTTCTTATACTTAGTTTAGAAACATATGGTCCAGAAGCAATTATCACAGCCTTTTCCTTCACATCAAGGTATAATGCATGCTATGGGTTAGAGTTATAGAAAAGCTGTCACCAGGAGCTGGCATCTTAAATGTATGTTATGAAACTCATGAACCAGGAAAGCTGTGCAGTCACTTCTCATTTTAGCTCTCCAGCATTTCATTTGCTACAATATGGCTAGTAATGAAATAAATTTAAAGACATGAATCCAACATTATATTCCACTTAGAGTATGTAGTTGTTTACATGTATAGTTAGGGCTTTTTATGTGATATGGTTTTGATTTTCATAGCAGAGCCCCATGAATTGTAAAACATTTTAGGGAAGGTTATTATTTTCTGTGAAAGGATATTATGTTTGAATGTCAAGGTCTATGTACTCTTTGCTTCACTGTTTCTACTTCTCAAGCTGCCAGCCTGGGGGTAGGAGAAAATACTCAGGAAAAAGACCAAATGAAGGAGTTTAGCAGACAAGGCTTTGGGTCAGAATGAAGATGCTTTCGGGGGAGGGGAGGGCGTAAAGATAGCGATAACTAAGCCCAAATTTCTCTAAACATCCCTTCCATTGTACAGATGAATATAAATCATATATCTATGTATATTATATATATGAATATATATATAAGCAGGGATGAAAGAGATGGACAATTGTGTTCTTATACAATTGCCAATGACAAAAGGACATCGAAGTGCACAGAGATAAAAGATTGTACTATGCACAGTTCAGCAACGTTGGAAAGGACTTGGTGAACAGCCTACTGACCTCAGGGAGAGAGAGAGGCTGCCCAGGTAAGATGCCACTTCCAGAATAGCTGTCTGGGAGGAGATAGGGAGCAAGATAGGTATCAGGGTTGGGGAGGATATAAGATTGTTTGAGACAAAAGATGTCTAAATCTTAAATGCTGGTAGTTAACACTTGTAATATTGGCTACTCAGGAGGTTGGGATCTGAAGATGTTAGTTTGAAGCCAGCCTAGGCAGACATTGGAGCTAAGTGGAGCTTAACTCTAATTATCAGCAGAAAGCTGGAAATGGAGATGTGGTTCAGACGGTAGACCACAAACCTTGAGTGAAAAACCCAAGTCAGAGCAGGAGTCCCTTGGTTTGGATACCCCTACTTCTTTCATTCTTCTCCCTGAGCCCAACATGGGAAGACACATCTAGAAGAAGCCATCAAGATTGTGTGGAGCCCTGCTAGAAACTGAGGAGTAAGGGGGAAAACTTGTAACACTGATTCTTGATTTAAATTGACTGACAAGGATTTTACATACTTTTTGAATTAAAAAAATTAATGAATGCATTAATTAATGAATGTTGTCTTGCTGGATTTGTCTTTGGCAATTCCCCAAATTCACCCTTGTCTGTGCTCCCTCCACAGTCTTTAAGCAGAGGTGATAGACTCAGTAGTCACTTCCTCACTAAGTAGACACGAATGGTATTCTTGTCTCAGAAATGTGTTCTGAAACTTGTAACTCTCTGTGGAGGCTGAGAAAAAGCCCCAGGAGCAGCTTCACTCCCAAGGTCTTCTCAGGAAAAATAGTAATGCTAGATACTGGGTATGGAAAAACACCAAACACTTTGGGGGAGTTGCTCCCCAAAGAGCAAAAGTAATCAATGCTAAGCTCTCATATTATTTCCAATAGGTGCTGTTTTCTAACAGTGAGCTTTAAAAAGTCCCTCAGCTCAATCTCAGTACTGACCACCATGTTTTCCATAGTTATTCTGACTCAGCCAGTTGGTCTTCCAATCGCAGTGATCTCTACATATATACAGACCTGTATACTATCTACAGGCTCATATTCAATATGGCTGGTGGGGTAGGATTGACAGAGGTGACTACTAGGGAGTTGAGTCCTCCATTTTTTTTCTGGAAGACTTCATTGAACCACTGCTTTAAATGATTTGTGGATTCTATTTTCATGGGATTCACTCCTTAGTATGTAGAGATCTGGCAGAGCCATAATGACGAATCTGCACAAATAAAGGACCATTATTGGAAAACACATTTAAAACCAATAATAGCCTGGAAACAGATAAAAGGCATGGTGTTTGCACTTGAAAATTGTCATGTTTCCTATACAAATTCTGGGTAGGACAAGAGACTGTTGATTAGAGAAGATAACCATGAACAATTTCTTCACCTTTTCATAGCCACAAAATTTGTGGAAAAATTCCAAATATATAGTCTTTTAAAATGAATGATATGTTGCTCTATGGAACCCATTCAGAAATGTGCAAAAAATGTGTACCACTCAATAATTTTTCACAAAATTAGTATACTCATAGAAACAGTACCTACATCAAGAAGTACCACTCCTGTGTGTTCACTCCTGCCTTCTATAGCCTAGCCTACTCAGCCTGTTTTTGAACTTTTTTTTTTTTTGGTTTGGTCATGGGGTTTGAACTCTGGGCCTGGGTGCTGTCCCTGAGCTCCTCAGCTCAAGGCGAGTTCTCTATCATCTGAGCCACAGCGCCACTTCTGGTTTTCTGGTGGTTAATTGGAGATAAGAGTCTCATGGACGTTCTCCTGCCTGGGCTGGCTTCGAACCTCGATCCTCAGATCTCAGCCTCCTGAGTAACTAGGATTAAAGGTGTGAGTCACCAGCGCTCATCTTGTTTTTGAACTTTCTATAAATAAAATAATATAATATGTATGATATGGTTTATTATATGTATAGTATGCTCCCTATTGTGCCTGCCTTGTTTTTTAACAACTTTGTTGTTACTTGTTTCAAGAATATATTTATTGCCATTGCTTTTAAATATTCCTTTATGTGAATCTACATCAACTTTCTTTCTTTTTTTTTTTTTGCGGGGGTCGGGGGCCCGGTCGTGGGGCCTGAACTCTGGGCCTGGGCGCTGTCCCTCAGCTCTTCAGCTCAAGGCTAGCACTCTACCACTTGAGCCACAGTGCCACTTCCAGCTTTTTTTCTTTTTGCTTATGTGGTGATGAGGAATCGAACCCAGGGCCTCAGGCATGCAAGGCAAGCGTTCTACCACTGAGCCACCTTCCCAGCCCTACATCAGCTTTCTTAACTATTGTGCAGTGGATGGACATTTGGGCTGTTTGCAATTTAAAGCTATTATCAATAAGCTCGCTGTGAACTCTCATGTATACACACTTGCATGGCTGGGAATGCATAATGTATTTCTGCTGGGTTATATGTAGGAAATGTTGGTCACTAAAATGAGATACTACCTCCATACCTCTTCTTAAGGTATCAGTACTGGCTAGTATTTGCTACAAATTTCATTATCCGGAGAGCATTTTCCAACATCTCTTTTGATCTCTTTTGATTAGTCTAATTTTACTATTGTTGTTATTTCTGGCAGTTGTCTTCCTGGGGGAACAATACATTTTGATATTTCTTATGCATGGATATATCATGAACCCACTTTCAGAAATGATTGTGGTAATATAACAAAGTAGCAGTTAACCCATTTCTAACAGGCATACAGATAATCTCCAAATCCTTTGTTATATTTGCATAAAATACCAGAGATCATGTTCACCTGCTCAAAGTTTCTTTAAAGTTTAATCCAATATATACGGTATAAGATTCATCTGTGAAACTTGTTCAAAATAGATCCACAGTTCAAATGTATCATAGTTTTATAAGGAGGATGTTGGGAATTATCATTTCAAAACATTTTTTATGATCATGCAAAATTAGAAAATGATGCAAAGGAATATTACAAATCATAGATATGTTCTATTTCATTGGCATATTTGGCTTTCCCAAATAAATTAGGTGCTTGGAGAGGTAGTTTCCAAAGCTTTCTGAACAAAGAGACTTGGACACCCAAGAAATTGTATATGTGAAGAACAAATGACAGTATTATTGGTCCTGTGTGTAGTGTTTCCATTCACTTAACAGGTATATAGTGAGTACTATAAAAGACCATATTTTTTAAAGTTGCATTTTATACGACCCCTGCCTGAAAGCTTTTAGCTGTGACACTCACACAGGTGACTGAATCACACACCACGATGACATTGTAGAAATAAAGCTTAATAGAACTGGGCAGAAGGAAGAAATTATTCCAGATCCCCTTTTTTCAGTCTTTTGTGTTTCAGTCCCCAACACTCCTATACATTCATCCCACTAACACCTTCTAAGTCTCACTGGGATCCAGCTCACCCCTTACTGCTTGTTAAAAATGCAAATTTAGATATTGAGACAGAAACAAGTTAGGAAAGCAGGAGTCAGGGAGCAGGAAGGATAGCAGCATAATTCTGGATAATGAGCAGGTTATGTCATTTTTAAGCTTCTTTAAGAAAAGAAAGACAAAAGACACCTTACTGACTGCACCTTACTTCTTAAAACAAGAATAGTACATTGAAGCTGATAAATATTTACTGAATAAAGGATAAGTAGTGCTAGTGGACCTAAACTCCATTGTTGATGACAAAGTAAATTACATGACCTTATAAAATGGATTCCCTCTCTGCCTTGATCTTATAATTCTAACATTGAAGAAAGAATTTAAAAGAAACAAATCTCTATTTAGCATGTGGATATATGGGGTGATACATATTGCTCTAAGCTAGTAAAGCATGGAGTTTAACAAGGCATTTAGCAGGTAGAACGAACTTAGAACAAGTCCTCACCTTTCCTTTTGTTAAGTGCACAGAAGTCTCTGTCCCCTCATGCATAAAACAGGGCTAACAGAGAAGGTTTCTGTCTTCCCACGTTGGTTAAAAACTTTATATGAGATAATGTAAGGAGTGTTTACCTGGCACATGGGAAATATTAACAAATAAGAGCAGCTTACTTGGGCCCAACCTCCTGGTTTCATAAAGCCAGTCTACATATTTCTCTGCCATGTATTTCAAACCTAGCATAAGAAAAGTGTAAATCTTGGTGATTCTAGTGTCAGGGATGGTTTTAGTCTTGAGTCCCCTTCACACTACACTCCCCTGAGTAATAGCTCAGACATGACATTATTAGCACTACCACCTCTCTTCCTAACTTTCCATTTCTTATTGCAAAATTCCTAAACTAAAAAAAAAATCCCATATGTTCCAAAAGACTAGTTAATCTACGTGCTGAGACAATTTTTATTAGGAGAAATTTAACATGGGGATATTTATGAATGATATAGTGCTGTACATACAGAAAAGCCCCCCAAATTGTCCCTAAGCTGGATATAACTATTTATATATGCTTTGAAAAATAATTATTAAAACAACATGGTATTATAAGTTTCCTTCCTCTCTTCCTTCTTCTCTCTTTCCTTCCTTCCTTCCTCTGTTCCTTCTTGGTGGTATTGGAGTTTAAATGCAGGGTTTCACGCATGCTCAGCTAGCACTTGCATGCTTCCATCACTGTTTTGCTGGTTACTTTGGAATCTAGCTCTAATGGAATTTTCTGCCTAGACTGACTTCAGACGACAATCCTCTTCTCTTTTCTTTTCTATATTGTCAGTTTCCCCTTCTAGAAGTTAAAGAAAAAAAGACATAGGAGGGTACGGCCACAGATGCCTGTAATCTCAGCAATTGGGAAGCTGAGGCAGGATGATTTTAAGATTGCAGTCAAGATTTAGGGCAATATAGTCTCCAAATCAAAAAGAAAAGGGTGGAGATATGGTTCAGATGTTGAGTAGTTGTCTAACACGTATCATACTCAGGCTCAATCCCTAATACCGAAGAAGGAGGAGGAAAAGGAAAAAAACAGGCCCTCACAGTTTCCCAGCCAGGCCAGAGGTAGTATTTGATTAATATACTGTAATAGCATTTCCTTCTTTCAGAACAATCCATCTTATTTCACTAAAATTTTGAGATCAGCTTATGGCATTTCATGTTCTCAGCAATTACAGAAGGACTAATTTGTTTAACTTGAAATAGACTCAGTATTGTTTTGAATGAGTGGGCTCATTTTCATAGAGAATAGAAGGCTAGAGGAGCCTCATTTAAGAATGGAGCTATTGGTTTTACCAAGTTTGGCTTGGAACATACAGTGCCAATAGGAACCAAGTGGCTCTTGGCTTGACCTGCATTATAAAAATCTGTCATCTGCCACAAACACCGCCATACGAAAGCTACAAGTGCAACTATGTTTATTTCAGTATTATTCACCATAGATACTAATCCAGATACCCTTCAGTAGATGAATAGATCAACAAAACGTGATATATATATATATATATATATATATATATATATATATGAATTCTATGCTTCCATCGGAAAGAATGGTACTGCCCCATTTGTAAGGAACTGGAAAGACTTCATATTAAGTGAAGTAAGCCAGACCCAAAAAGGCATGGGTCCCATAGTTTCTCTTATTTGCAATAATTAGCATACATCTAGGATAATCTTAGCAGATGAGCAGAAGAGCTCACTAGCTTTGTACATATGACCACACAAAATGATGCCAAGTGAAATGAACTCTAAGACATAGACACAAGAAGTTTTTCTTTGCTGTTGCTGTTGTTAATGTACTATTTTTGTTTCTTTTGTGTGTTCTTCTCCCTATGGTTTATCTCTTGTCACTGTATTTGATCTTGGAACCCTGAGTATTTTTTACATCTGTTTATCTGAATTATGGAAGTGAAGGGGAAGAAGCAAATGGTGAGACAAAGGAAAAGGGGGGGAACCAATACAACAGCTATACTCAAAAAACAATATGCTGGAAATAATCAGTATAACTTGGGGAGGTGGGGGAGGGAAAGTGGGAGAAAAATGAAGGAGGATGTAACAAGTTCGACAAGAAATGTACTTATTACTTTCTGTAACTGTAAGCCCCCTGCACATCACCTTGACAAGAAAAAGTAAATAATATAAAAAATCTGTCATCTGAATTATATTATTCATGTGGAAGAAAATATTAAAGTTCTTGATTTTAGCCATTCTAACTGGAGTGAGGTGGTATCTCAATGTTGTTTTGATTTGCATTTCTTTTATGGCTAGGGAGGTTGAGCATTTCTTCATGTGTCTATT
>NW_012267228.1:26791944-26792816 GCF_000151885.1 Dipodomys ordii | reverse complement strand
TGGAAAGATTTGGAAAAAATTATATTAAGTGAAGTAAGCCAGGCCCAAAGAAACATAGGTCCCATGGTTTCCCTTATTTGCAATAACTAGTATATATCTGGGAAAAGGTCAAAAGCTATATCCATATGACCAGATAAGTGATGTTAACTGAAATGACTCTAAGATAGGGATGCAAGAGGTTTTTTTTTTCTTGCTATTGTTCCTAACATATTTATAATGTACCATGTCATTTTTTTTGTTTCTTCGTATGTTCCTCCCCCACAGTATAACCCCTGTTTCCACTGTATTTGATGTAAGTGCCCTGCATCTTGTATATACACTTCTTTACCTCTGGTAACGGAAGGGAAAAAACAAAATGCTTAAATAGAGATACAGGTTGACCCATTGTAACAATGAGATGTACAAGACAATAGGTTGAAAAACAAACTTTACTATTTAGGTGGGGAGGGGGGGAGGGGGAAGGTTGAGTGTAGTTGTGGAGGTGGGAGGCAAGGGATGGTAGGGGAAAACAAAGGAGGAGGTAACAATACTTGACAGAAAATGTAGTCTTTACCTTTCTCATGTAACTCTAACTCCTCCGTACAGTATTTTTACAATAAAAAAGTATTTAAAAAATGATTTCTTTTGTGTTCTTGTCCCTCAAGTCTAATAATTTTAAATATCTCATGGAACTATAATTATGCAGTCTTGGTCCTTCTGTGGTGGATTGATTCCACTTAGCATAATGCCTTCAACATTTATGCATTTTTCCTATGTGTTAAAATGTCCTTCTTTTTTTAATTATATTAAGTGAAGTAAGCCAGGCCCAAAGAAACATAGGTCCCATGGTTTCCCTTATTTGCAATATCTAGTATATGTACGAGTCAAGCGGA
>NW_012267228.1:26786227-26791539 GCF_000151885.1 Dipodomys ordii | reverse complement strand
TGGGAAGGGTAAACAAAGGAGGAGGCTGCAATGCTTGGTAAGAAATGTACGCATTATCCTGCCCATGCAATTGTAACCCCTCTGTACAGTTTGTTCACAAATAAAATAAAATAAAATTAAAAAAAAAATTATATAGAAAAAAAATGTCCTTCTTTTTTTAATGTGGCATTTGAATTAACTCTTTGTAGAACTATATATTTTTATTGTTATTGTAAAGATAATGTACAAAGGGGTTACAGTTACATAAATCAGGTATTGAGTACATTTCTTTTTGAACAGTGTCTACCTGTGAAGCACCCTCTGGTGCTGCTAAAACCATATATTTTTATTATCTTTAAGTAATTATACAAAGGAGTTACCATTCAACAAATCCATTTATAAATACAATGCATCTTGATCAATATCACCTCTTTCATCATCCCCTCCCATCAATTTTCTTAATTTTTTCAGGACATGCATTGGATATTAAGATTGTAACCCCCTTCTCCCCACTTCCTGTCTTCAAGAGAAGGGAGATATATCCCTTTCCTTCACTCTTCCCCCATCTCTTAAGTAAAAGTTAGCTGGTGATTTTTTTCTTGGACTATGAGTTTGATTTTCTAAGGTATTACACTGTTTGAATTCTCTCCTGCAAATACTATCTTTCTATATACTTCCATACAGCCCAGTATCTGTTTACTTGTATGAATTCACTCCAGCTTTCACAATATGTGAGAAAAATATATCCTTTGTCTCTCTGGTCCTGACTTACCTCACTTAACATAACTTTTCTAGGCCCATCCATTTCTTCGTGAATATTCTTTTACAAATTTCTAAATCTCATATGGCACTTCTTAAATTTTTAATGCAATAATGTCATCAGATGATAAATGAAGGTTTTCCTCTGAATACCAGTTTCTATGTGAAATCACAGGTCCTTGAGATCCACTCATGAAAAGTATTTAGAATGACAAAATGGTAACATTGATTGAGATGCACAGTATTTGTAAACTGATTTGTTGAATGGTAACTCTTTTGTACAACTACTTAAAATATTAAAAATATAATTTTATAAAAAGGACAGTTTCATAAGGTAAAAATTTTAACAAGAATTTATTTTAGTAAAACAAGGTAAAGTAGAAAGAACTGAAGAAGAGGGAGAAACATTTCCTGCTGCTCCACACACAGAAAATGGAAGTTAAAAACTCAGAGTGATGATTCTCACCTACATAACCTTTATACTTACTTTTTTTTGGGGGGGAGTTCCAGTTGTGGGGCCTGAACTCTGGGCCTGGGCGCTGTCCCTCAGCTCTTCAGCTCAAGGCTAGCATTCTACCATTTGAGCCACAGTGCCACTTCCAGCTTTTGTTTTGTTTTTGCTTATGTGGTGCTGAGGAATCGAACCCAGGGCCTCAGGCATGCAAGGCAAGCGCTCTATCACTGAGCCACCTTCCCCACCCATTCTTTATACTTTCTGAACAGAGAGAATATATGTGTTTATGTCTGTCTAGCAACTCCTAATCCTTAGATAATAGTTCTGGGAGAGAAATAGGTTTTGGTTATTATTTGTAACTATAGAATGCAACTGGGTATAAATGTAAAACACTAGAATAATATATGAGTTTTAGACCTTCCCTTTCCCAGATATGCTTCTCATTTTTGTCTCTATTTATTCATGAAGAGTTGAAGCTTTTTGCCATTTCAAAGGAGGGGCAGATTTGAATAGTCCCTCTTAGTTTTTCCAGTTCTTGTAGTTTAGCATCTGAAAAGAATTATGGTTAGAGGAGGGGGGTCAATTGCTTTTTCTCAGCTTACCTCCTGGATTTAATTTTTGAGTCTAATGCTTTGATTTATTAAAAATATAATTTACCTGTCTCCTCATATAACTATTCTCTCTCACTCAAGAAATGGAGAAATTCTGATCTCTCTTTAGGATATCACTTTTGGTAACTTATCTGTGGATGTATATCTTAATTTAATTTACTTTTTTATTATTGCAAAGTCGTTGTACAAATGGATTTCAATTCAACATATCAATTTGTGAGTATAGTGTATCTTGATCAGTGTCACCCCTTCCGTATCCACTTCCTCTATACCAAACCCATCCATTCCCTCGAGTTTCCAGGTTCCATTCTCATATAAGATCATTAAGTATTATAACCCTATTCTTATTTCAAATGAGAATACAGTCTTTTGTCCTTATTTAGTATGAGAGTAAAATCAAATAGTATTCATAAAATCATTTAGCCACGGAGCAATGCTAGTCATTGAATGCATGCTAGCAACTATGCTGTCTCTATTTCTCATTCAGTTAATGCGTATTTGTGGAGCATGTTTGTGAGGTCCATGATAAAAGTTCATCATATGTTCCAATGCTGATCGCTTGCCTGGATGCTTTTCTCTTTCCTTTCTCTAAAATCTGATTAAATCACGATTTTACCATCACTCTTTTGGACCTTACATTTTTTTATTGGTCTTCGGGTTATGACTAGACACTGTTTCTCCTTAAGTAGAGTTCATACCCTTTTACGGCAAGGATTCTCAATGACTCACTCTACTTCTGTCCACAGGCCTGGTCTTTACCTCACCACAGACATCTCCAGATGAAGAGCTCAGAGATCCATATTGTTCCGTTAAGCGACCCCTTTGCAACTAACAGTTCATGACTTCCAGAAAAATCCATGCATCGTTTTGAGGAAAGCTGATGAGGAATAATGACATTACAGATAACACTTTCCCTCAACCTTCTCAACCTCTCCCATTTCTCTGCTCTTACAAGATTGTCCATCTAGAATTCTAGATTCTTCTGTCATTAATATTTAGGGTTTCCCTTTCTCCTTAGGTATCTGCAGGGGCAGCCACTCCAACAAAGAATTTTGTTGAAAGTATTTTATCCAAGTTTTTCTGGCTCTGGTTTTCACATAGCAGCACCTGGCATGGGAATGGGTATACAGTAAATGTCTGATAAATGCTTGTTGAGTAAAGAGGTGTTTTGAAGAGAAGGCCTTTCTCCAACTGGCCACTACCATTTCTTTAACCAATAACTTAAGTTTCAACTGATGATCAATGGAAAGAGTATTACTCCTCCTCATCCATGCTAAATAGCTGCAGGATTTTGTTTCTCTTAACACTCATGCCTAAACTGTAAGGTAAGGTCATGGGTATTAAAGGAATCTTAAACCTTTACTGGTATCCAAGCAGTCTTGACTGTGCAGCCTCAGGGATAAACAAGATAGCTAGGTATTGCTCCCCTCCATGTGGCAATTCAGATCATGTTTCTCTATCTTTCCTTTGTGACAGGCAAGAAAGTTGAAAGTTCACAAATCCCAGAGGACAAAGAGAGCCCATGTTCGTTACAAGCACAGCTCAAGAGAGATGCACACTCACTGGCTTATAAAGGAGCAGCCTAGAAAAGAAGACCATAATCTACAAAACGCATCTGTAGGAGAGCTGTCTATGACTAGAGTGGCTCAGCAGCAGAACACTGTAAAGTTAGTACCCTTTGTGCTGAAGAGAGGACCAAATGAGGGGCAGGACTGTAGGCTCAGGGCAGGACAGAAGGCTAGGCTAGGGTGTTCTTAGCAAAATATAGAGTATATACTCATCCTACCAAGTTTCTGGCACAAAAAAATTGTATCATACATGTTTGGAATAGACCAGTGACACCTAAAATGGGCCCCAAATGAGAATTGGAAGATTAATATGTAGTTGGTATGGAGATCATCTTTTAATATTTGATACCTGGGTTTGCTAAAATATATAGAAAATTAATAATTACTAAATCAAAGCCACAATTTCATATACAGGTGGAAAGCAGCAAGGACTGAAGCAGGTGTTTTAAAGCACATCTCCAAATGGTTTCCAAACATTGAGAACTAAATCTGTCAACCAACCACCAATTATATGGGTGTAGCAACGAGGGTCTGCATTGTCTTTCTGTGAACTGACACTCCATGTTTACTGCCATGTGCTTCTTGGGGAAACAGGAATAGAGGGGCTTGGATTATTTAAATATGATGGTGGTATGTGAATAACCACATTTAGCACACTAGGTTAGACAACCACTTGGTGGAGATGTTGCAGAAGAGATTCAAGAAGTAAATGAGATAAAATAGGTGTGGATATCCCATCCCTGCAGGAGAATGAATAACCCTACCAGACTTGATGGAAAATAATTTACAAAGAAGGGAACACCTCCTTATCATTGCCATAATGATGGGTCCTGGCATTTTGTTGGTAGGGGACAAGTTTTAAATGTTCTATAATGTGTGGGAGACCCATCCAAGGCACCACTCTGTGTGGCGTCTCACATAATTTCCCATGACCTACTGGGCTATTGTCTAGGTTTAAAAAACAACCATGATAATGACAAACAACAACAAATTCATAGCTGGGTACTGATGACTGATGTTTGTAATCCTAGCTACTCAGAAACTGAGATTGAGAGGAAGATGGTTGGAGGCCAGGCTGGGACAAAAGAAAAAAAGTTTGAGAGACTCCTTCATTTCAACATGTCATTGTTGTGTTAGCTATGGTGGGAAGTATAAATAGGAGAATCACAGTCCAGGAGGCCTTCTAGGCCAAAAGCAGGATTTCTATCTCAGAACTAACCAGAGAAAACAAGGGCTGGAGGCATTGCTCAAATGGTAGAATAGGGCCTAAGGCTTAAACTATGTTTGATATAAAACAGTACTTTTTATGGCTTTAGTATACAGCCATTTTCTCAGAGGAGTGACTATTGTGTAATTTACAAGAACATCTTTTGAAAGATGGAAATCTATAGTGTTTACTATCAACTCCTTTTATTCAATTTTATCAGTATAATGACCTTATTCTTATGTTTTAGAAATTCTGTGTTTACTTGGGATATGTGTGTGTGTGTGTGTGTGTGTGTGTGTGTGTGTGTGTGGATTTCGAAAATGGTTCTGTTTCCCCAACTTTCAACTCCTTCCTAAGTTCTTTTCTCATTCACAGGATTTCTGTTCATTTCCCCCAAAGATCTGGTCCTGTGACCTGGTAAGAAAACTTATTTGGTTATAGAAATGCTAAATATGGAATTTGCAGAAAACTTTAACTTGAAGTTCCATCACAGTCAGGCAGGCACTGGTGGCTCACGTCTGCAAATCCTAGTTATTCAGGAGGCTGAAAGCAAGAGCATTACCATTTGAAGCCAGTCAAGCAGAAAAGTCTTCATGATTTTCCAGCATCATGAAAATATGCCTGAGATAAACTAACTTAAAAGGAGGAAACATTGGGGCTGGGAAGGTGGCTCAGTGGTAGAGAGCTTGCCTTGCATGCCTGAGGCCCTGGGTTCGATTCCTCAGCACCACATA
>NW_012267228.1:26777180-26786177 GCF_000151885.1 Dipodomys ordii | reverse complement strand
AACCCTAAGATATGTATTCAAATGTTTTTTTTTCTTTCATGCGATTGTTTCTAACACATTTATAAGACTATTTCTTTGTTGCTTTGTATGTCCCTCCCCCATGGTATAATCCCTGCTTTCACTGTATTTGGTGTCGGTATAATTTGTGGAGGGGAAGGGGAAAAACAAATCGTTTAAATAGGGAAACAGGTGGACCCCATTGCAACAATGAGATGTACAAGTCGTTATGTCGAAAACAAACTTAACAACTTTGGTTGGGGGAGGCGGGGACTATTGGGGGGGGGCTGAGGGAGGATGGGAAGGGGAAACAAAGGAGGAGGCTACAATGCTTAATAAGAAATGTACTCATTATCTTACCCATGTAGTTTTAACTCCTCTGTACAGTATTTTCACAATAAAAAATAAATTTAAAAAATGCAGATGTGACTCCCTGATATGTGGCTGTTAAATACAAAATGTAAGGAGATACGACAAAGAAAACAGGACTCGAGAAACAAAGGACCTCCACTCATCTTTCGTATAATTACTGAATGACCCCCATGCTGCTGACCATATATATATGGTATATATGCACACATCTGAGAGAAAGTAGGAGGAGGACACAGAATCAGAGAGAAATAGGGAAAATATACAATTGAAGTACTCATGAGCTGCACTGGACATTGATGAAAATGAACTAAGAACTCAAGGACAGTGATGGGAAGAAGGGAATGAGTGGGAAAGAGAGAACAGCTAGCACTAAGCAAAAAGCAAGAAATGAACATATCACCCGATGTGGAAGATATAGCTTTATTGTCAAAGCTCACGGAATTCACAAACTTTATAGACCACAATAATGACAATTTGCCTCATGAACGTTAGTTAGAATGTGTTTGTGACTTTAACTAAGTATCACTATCTTACAATACTATGAAATCTGTGAAATTTATGTAATCTCTTAATCACAATAAAAAATTTAAAAAATGGAGACATGAGTTGGGTTCCTGTGGCTCATGCCTTTAATTCTAGTGACTCAGGAGGCTGAAGTCTGAGGATCACGATTCAAAGCCAGCCCAGACAGGAAAGTCCATGAGACTATTATCTCCAATTAACCAGTAGAAAGCTGGAAGTAAAGCTGTGGCTCAAGTGGTAGAGCACTAGCCTTAAGCACAAAAGCTGAGGAATAGCACCTAGGTGCTGAGTTCAAGCTCCAGGAATTGCACCCCAAAATGTAATGGTTGGTCCTGTTTACACTATAGATGAAATAAACAAGCTTGACCTCTATTCATATTCGTGAGGACACCATCCCACTTTTTATTAGTCCCTGGGAGGTTGGCATATGGTCTATCTTAGTGGTGAGAACAACAAATCCAAGAGAGGTCAAATATCCTTTATGGTCATAATTTCCTCAAGTGGCAGAAATTAGATTAGAGCTAAGATTCCCAAATTCTAGGTCTGGCAAGCATTCTCAGATACCAAGAAATGTGAGAGTTAACAGACACAAATAAACTTTATTTTGGATTACTTTGTTGAGACTTCTATTATGACCTAAATATTACCTTTTTGCCATCAAGAAGTTCTGTCTTCTTCCACCCCTCCTTCTTTGAGAATGTAAATTAATCTTGGCTAATTTTACTGAATCAGCAGCCAGAATAAAACAATATCACTGGGAGGAATGAACTTTCTCCATTTGTTTTAATGGAGATTTAATTTTAAGACTTAATTATTAGAAACACTGTCCCTTTGCACTTCTGGTAACCTATTCAGAGCAGCAGAACAGAATTAGTTGGTATAATTTTATTCTGTGCTTGCATGAGTGAGGAGTAAGATGCCTGAGGGAAAGAGCTCAGGACAGAAGCTGAGGCATTCACTGTGGGTCATGGGTGTGAGGAGCTTTCCTTGGGATGCCTTTTTGCATTAGGAGCAAACCTCCAACTCCTTGTCCTGTAGACTACAAGAACAGAATTTTCCAGACATGCAGATGTATCTGTTGTTTACTTGGCTGTTTCCTCCAAGACTCTCATAGAAAGTAGGGCCCTATTCCTAAAAGACCTTATGGTTATTTGCTTTTTCAAAGGAGGAGGGAAAGTTGTATTATAATGGTATTTGAGATTATGTGTTCTGGATTTGGCCCACCAATTCTGGCTCCACATAGAAGTACCATGGGGCTTTAAGCAACTTAACTGTCTCTGGCTCAAGTCTCTTTTCTGTACAATAACAAGAGTCTTGTGATGAGGGCAAGCTCTTTAATCCCAAGACACAGTAAACATCAGCTATTTTATTTGTGCATGCAATGGAGTCAAAGTAGTATTTGTAAAGCATAGCATTTAGAGTCTTCTGGATGTCTTCATTGTGACAAACATTATATGACATCTCTCCTCTTAAATTTTAAGTGGGTAGTATAATTTGCCAACTACATGCACATTATTTATAGCAGGACTCTAGAACCTTTTCATTATTCATGCTGACACTCTGAACCCTGAAAATCCACTTTCCATTCTTCCTACCCACTAAACTCTGGTAAGATCTGTTTTGTGGGGGAAGGTTCCAAGATGGAGGAGGAGAAGCTGGAGGATAAACAAGCTCTTGCATAGAAAGTTTTAGTGTCCCAGTGAACCGTCCTTGGCTAAGGAATCACACCAAGTGTGCCATCACAGTACAGAGAGTTTGGCCAGAGAGGAAAAATCCAGGCAGCTTGGTCAAGGAGACAGATCTGAGCACTTGCTGGTGTCCATGGCAGCGGCCGTGGCTGCTGCTGTTGTGGCCACCATATCAAAAGAGAAAGCCCCAGACAAAGGTGCCATATGTGATGTGTGAGTGGATTCTACTCACAACCAGCAACAACTGACAAGGAGCAGAAATCTTCATCCTGCTGATCACAGACCAGGGACTGCAGAAACCAAGAGGCTTGCATGAGTACCCTCAAGACATCCTCACCCAATCTCACAGAGCAGTGGTAGGAAGGTAGCCCCTCCCCCACCACTGGAGAAGAACTCCCTCTTTGATACTGACAAAGGCCTGGGTGAGCACCTAGCTCCAATTCAGGCCTTGGAAGAAAACAATAGGAGCCATTCACCAGGTCACAGGAACCTGATCTGACCTGCCAGGTTCAGCTCCACCCAAGGGAAAAAAAATCACCCTGCCCAGGCAAAGGAATATCATTCCCTTGAGGAATGACTTTCTTCACTGGTTAAACAGAGCCAGATGCTGCCCCTCCCCACTGCAGCCTAAACAAACAATTGAAGCTCAGTAAACATAAATCCTGAGAATGGCTCCAGGCTGGGCACTGTGAGTGTTTCTGGAGCTAGCCCCTCAGGGAAAAGCTACTGATTGCTGATAGGCCTCCACCCTACACAGAACCTAGCTTCCTCACAGCAACTCCAACCTAGAGAAAACAGCCATCTCCCTCTTTTGTGATACACAAAGCAGATCTGCCTCCCACTGAACTAGCCTGGGAGGAGGATCACAAAGTCCTGGGTAAGGCAGAGCATTTTTCTGCCTGCTCTAACAAACTGACTTAGAAACCAATCAAGTCACAGGAAAACCAAACATCACAAGCAAATCGGAGACTCCAGAGACTGGTTACAGACATAGGGGAGATACAAGATCTCCCCCTGCCAAAAAAAAAAAAAAAATCAAATAATGTGTTTTTCTACCTAATGTTTTAAATTTTTATTTAAATAATTGTTTTCTATTTTTTTCTTTCATAATTTTTATTTTAGGTGTGTGTGATTTTAATTGTGTATGTGTGTGTGTGTTTTCTTTGCATGACTTAATTGCTGTTCTGCTCATCCCCAGATATATACCTGTCATCGATGATTAGATCTTATCCTTCATTTTCTACATACTTAATTCAGAAATTGATTACTCAATGCACAACTTCTTAGGCTTAACTTCTTTAATAGTAGTATTATTTCTTTATACCAATCCAGAAATTGATTACTCAATTCACAACCTCTTAGGCTTAACTTCTTTAATAATATAGTATTATTTCTTTATACCTATATAATTTTTAAGTATTCCATTTTCAAATTTTTATTTTTTATTTTTCCTATTTATCTCTCTCCTCCTCTCATCCTATACTTTTCTTCTATCCGTATTATTTCTTTACACTTACATAATTTTAAGTGTTTCATTTTTAAAATTCAAAGGTTTGTTTTTTCATTTTTTCTTGTTTCTTTATCTCTCTCCTTCCATTCTGTTCTATCTTTTTCTTCTCAGAGATTAGGACTTGGTTAAATTCACTCTTTCCTTTTACCTCTCTACATCCCTCTAATCCTATTTTTCCCTACAAGTCTCCCTAAATCTATTAATTTCTGGACTGCTGAATCCCTCTTGGATCTTCTTAGCCCATTAATCCAGAGTTATCTGATGTTGAATAGATTATATCTGTTGAACTAGATTGTATCTGCAGCCATTTTGACTATGCAACTAAAGGACTCTGGTTGATGCTTGCCTTAAAATAGTGTTCTAGCACAAAATTGGTGTTACTTTCATACCAAATGGGCAGAAGAAGCCAGAGAAACACAAGAAAAATGGCAAGTCCAGATATCTCAACTCCCACTCATGATAATCAGGTGACAGAACAGTTAATGAATAATCCAGAGGAGAGTTCCCAAAAGCTCTACAAACACTACTGGTAAACATGGTGAATGAAAAGATTGAAAATCTGCAAAAGGACTGTGTGAGCATGACAGGGAGTGAGACCAGGCTAACCAAAGATTAATACAGGAACATCACGAGCATGAAGAGGCTAACCAAAAATTAATACAGGGATCTTGTGAGCATGAAGAAACTAATCAAAGATTAATACAGGAATTGCATGAGCAGGCTGAAGAGTAATACAGCCATTGTATGAGGGTAAGGAAACTAATCCAAGAGTAAATACAGGAATTGGGTGAATGGGATGAGAATAGACCAAAATCAGTAGAAGCATTCCTGGAATCCATAAACAAACAGCTGAAGGAATCCAGGGAGACCACAAAGGGAATGCTGAATGGAGCCCATCAGAAAGAAAGGGAGTCCAATGAAACTATAAGCAATCAACTGAGGGATTTGAGAATAAACACTGAACACCAAATTAAGGAAGTAAAGAAGTCTATACAAGACCTAAAACAAAGCTCCAACAAGGAATTTGAAGCCATCAATGCCGACCAATTTAAAGGAAAGAAAATAAAAAAACAAAGTAGAAAGTCTTGACAGTAGGTTAGACCATGCAGAAGACCAAATCTCTGGGATTGAAGACAGCCTAGATAATATAGAGAAAGAACATACTACTATCCAATACAAATCCAAGAAATATGATAGATCTATTTAACATTTAGACAATACCATCAGAAGGCTTAATCTGAGGATAATGGGTATAGAGGAGCACCTAGAGACAGAAGTTAATGGTGTAGGAAATATATTTAACAGGATCCTAGCAGAGAACTTCCCAACCATGCAAAAAAAATAGGCTTATTCAGAAACAAGAAGCTTTTAGAACCCAAATAGACCAGACCAGAACAGGACATCCACTGTCCCATTACAATCCACACAAGATCAATTCAGACCAAGGAAAGGATCCTTAAAGCTGTCAAGGAGAAAAGATCAATCACCTATAAAGGGAAACCAAGTAGAATAATCTCAGATTTCTCAGCAGAGACAATAAAGCAAAAGAGCCTGGAATGAGGTATACCACACCCTAAAGCAAAACAACTATCAACCAAGAATACTGTACCCAGCTAAACTCTCCTTTATAATGGAAGGCCAAATAAAAACTTTCCATAGCAAAGAAAAACTGAAACAATATATCTCCACCAAACCAAAAGATACTTAAAGATGTCCTACACATAGAAAAACAACAAGAGGGCAATAAAGGCCAAGAAGCCACACCCAAACTAAGAATCCAAGAACCATAGGAAGAACCCAGTTGTCACAGCCCTCATGGGGCTAACATGGCTGGAACTACCAAACATCTCTCAGCCCTAACTCTCAATATTAATGGACTTAACTCTCCAATTAGGCAACATAGACTGTCTTGTTGGATCAAAAAGCAAGATCTTTCTATCTGCTGCCTTCAGGAGTCACACCTTGCCCATAAAAAGGAATACATTTTGAAAGTGAAAGGCTGGACAAAATCTACCAAGCAAATGGCCCCCATAAACAGATGGGAGTTGCAATCCTAATATCAGATAAAATAGACTTCAAATTAAAATTAGTGAGAAGAGATAAAGAAGGTCGCTACGTATTAATTAAGGGATCTCTCCTTCAGGAGGATATTACAATTCTAAATATCTATTCACCAAACAACGGAACACCCAAATTTATCCAACAAACACTACTTTCCCTTAAATCCCACATAGATCCAAAGACATTAATTGTAGGGGACTTTAACACACCACTATCCCCACTAGATAGATCAACCCGGCAAAAACTCAACAGAGAAACCACGGATCTAAACAACTGCATAGATCAACTAGATTTAATAGATATCTACTGAATAATTCACCTAGCAGCATCAGAATACACATTTTCCAAAATAGACCACATTTTAGGTCATAAAGCAAACTTGTCCAAACTCAGAAACATTGAAATTATGCCATACATTGTCTCAGACTACAAGCGAATAATATTAGAACTCAACACCAAAAGCCACGAATGAAAGTCTGGTAACACATGGAGGTTGAACAACACACTGTTGAATCACCAGTGGGTCATGGAAGAGAATAGAAAAGAAGTTCAAATGTTCATGATATTCAACAAAACGAACACACAAATTACCAGCTCCTCTGGGACACAGCAAAGGCAGTACTCAAAGGCAAGTTCATAGCTCTGAGTTCCTACATCAACATATTGGAGAGATCTGAAACCAACAATTTAATGAGACATCTGAACCTCCTTGAAAAAGAGTAGCAAGCTAAACCTCAATCCAGTAGACAGAAAGAAATAATTAAAATTAAATCAAATTTAAATGAATTAGAATTAAAAAAATAGAAAAAATCAACAAAACAAAGAGTTGGTTTTTCAAAAAAATTAACAAAATTGACAAAACTTTAGCAAATCTTATCAGAAAAAGAAGAGAACACACCCAGATAAACAAACTCGGAGATGAGAATGGAAACATCACCACAGAAACAACCAAGATTCAGAACATTATAAGGGCATTCTTCTCAAACCTTTATGCTATTAAGTTTGAGAATCTGGAAGAAATGGACGATTTCCTAGCAAATATCGACATGACGAAACTAAACCAGGATGAGTTAAACCAACTTAACAGACCCAAATCAAGCATAGAAATAGAAATAGCAATAAGAGAACTCCCATCTAAGAAAAGCCCAGGAGCAGTTGGATTTACAGCAGAATTCTACAAGGCCTTCAAAGCAGAACTCACACCAACACTTCTCAAACTCTTCAATGAAATTGAAAGAGAAGGTTCACTACCAAACTCTCTATTAAGCCAACATAACACTCATCACAAAACCAGGTAGGGACTCATCAAAGAAAGAGAACTATAGACCCATTTCTTTGATGAACATCAATCCAAACTTCCCAACAAAATTGGCCAATCGATTTCAACAACTCATCAAAAAAAATCATACACTACGATGAAACAGGATTCATTTCAGGGATGCAAAGCTGGCTCAATAAATCAAATAATATAATTCATCACATCAGCAAGAGCAAGGATAAGAACCACATGGTTATCTCAACAGATGCATGAAAAAGCATTTGACAAGATCCAACACCCCTTTATGATGAAGGCTCTGGAAAAACTAGGAATCCATGGAACATTCCTCAATACAGTAAAGGCTGTATGTGACAAACCTATAGCCAGCATTATAATTAATAGCAAAAAACTAAAGTCATTTCCTCTAAACTCAGGAACAAGACTAGGATCTCCACTCTCTTCACTTTTCTTCAACTTAGTATTAGAATGCCTAGCTACAGCAATAAGACAAGATGCAAACATAAAGGTGATCCAAATAGGGAAAGCTGAAGAAAAACTCCCTCTTTGCAGATGACATGATCTTGTATTTAAAGAATCCCACAGACTCCACTCCCAAATTACTCGAGGTGATTCGAAACTTTGGCATAAGTAGCAGGGTATAAAATTAACCCACAAAAATCAATGGTTTTTCTGTATGCCAACAATGAGAAGAATGCAGCTGAAATCAGGAAAGCAACTGCCTTTGTAATAGCCCCACAGAAAATAAACTACCTAGGAATTAACTTAACTAAAGAAGTGAAGGACCTCTACAATGAACACTTTAAGAAATCAAAACAGAACGGAGGAAGTGGAAAAACCTCCCATGCTCCTGGATTGGAAGGATCAACATCGTGAGAATGGCAATACTTCCCAAGGTTATCTACAAATTCAACACAATACCTATCAATATTCCAACCTCATTCTTCAAGGAAATAGAAGAAGCAATCCAAAAATTCAAATGGAACAATAAAAGACCCTGGATAGCAAAAACGATCCTTAACAGAAAGAACAGTGCTGGAGGAATATTAATACCAAATTTCAAAGTCTACTACAAAGCCATAATCAAAACAGCTTGGTACTGGCACAAGAATAGACCTGAGGACCAATGGAATAGAATTGAAAACCCAGAAATGAACCCACAGACCTATAGTCACCTAATCTTTGATAAAGGAGCCAAAAAAAAAAAACCAGAATGGAAGAAAGAGCCTCTTCAGTTAATGGTGCTGGCAAAATTGGTTAAATACCTGTAGAAAACTAAAGTTAGATCTTTATATATCACCTTGCACCAGAATCAACTCCAAAGGGATCAAAGACCTCGAAATAAAAGCAGACACCCTGAAAATATTACAGGAAGGAATAGGAGAAACCCTAGGTCTCCTAGGCACAGGCCGAAATTTTCTTAATAGAGACCCAGAATCACAACAAATTAAAGAAAGGTTGGACAAATGGGATTGCATGAAACTGCAGAGCTTCTGCATGGCAAAGGACATAGCTAGCAAGATCAAGAGAAAGCCCACCGATTGGGAGATCTTCACTAGCCATACAACAGA
>NW_012267228.1:26734516-26770398 GCF_000151885.1 Dipodomys ordii | reverse complement strand
CTGTGGCTCAAGTGGTAGAGTGCTAGCCTTGAACTGAAGCGCTGAGGGACAGTGCCCAAGCCCAGAGCTCAGGCCCCACGACCAGACCCCCCCCCAAAAAAAAAGGAGGAAACATTGATTTCAGTTCACAGTTTCTGAGGTTTCAGTCTGTGCTTATGTGGGTTGCTTTGGGGCCAGTGGTGAAGAAGTATGTCTTGGGGGTGGTAACACAAGGTGGAGGAAGCTGCTGTCCATATTTCAGACAGAAAGCAAAAAGAAAAAAGGGAAGGAGAAGTTGCAATGTCCTCCCAAGGATCTAATTTCCTTCCTTGAGGCTCCACCTCCTGAAGGGTAGCAGAGCCTAATATGATCAAGGCTTTAACACACTGGTCTACCGGCAACATTTCAAATCTAAAACATTACACTGGCTCTAGACCAAGCAATCCAAAACAAGAGGATACTTTTACACCTATTGAGCAGGATATAAAATGAAGACTATCAAGTATGTCCATTCTTTCTGTGTTGAAAAACATATGAAGTTACTTTCTGTGTATGGAACAACTCAGGCCTCCTGTGATCAAACTTTCTTTTCTGTTTCCAGAGTTGTGTAATATAACAAATGTCCAAAGGTTTCAGCCAAGAGAATCCTTGTAACTGTCTGACAGACCTTTCAACCAGTGTGGTACTGTATGAACATGTCTACCTGTGTGACTGTTTTATTACCCTCAACACTTAATTGTGAAATGTGGTCTCAACCTTCTACTTCTTAGAGACTTTCTTGGCTGCTCTGTGTACTCAAATGCTTTGGCAATATAGTTGGCTACCTTTCCTTAAGTTCTTCTTGTTTATTCTGGAGAAAATTCAAAAGAAATTGAGTTTTAGTTATGTGAGTTGCTAGTTTTAACATGCTGAGACAAGCCAGTCATGTTTATTAGCTTCTTTATAGATACAATAAAGAGATCAAGTTAAGTAACTGTCATCACTACTACGACTCTCAGTCTAGAAAACTCTGAACATAGCTTAGAAGTGGTTTGAAGATCTGCCTTTTGAGACTTAATTCCTCTCAGGTGAATGCCCAGGCCGACAGAGGTATAAACAAGTAATTATTGAGTAATACGACAGGTGGAGAAACTCACAAACTGTTCAGAAGTTTCAGAAATAGGACTTTGCCCAAATCAATTATTTTTTGAAGTGTTGCATCTTTAAAATTGAAGTGAATGTGTCCAAACAGCATTGATTTTCTTGAATCCACATAGAAATGGCTTTTTAATGGCCTGTCTTTAGAATGAGCTCTGTGTAGCTTGCCTTCAACTTTGGTGATAGTGTTAAGATGTGATGGAGACATTCCACACATCAGTGAAAAATATTCCAATACTAATTCAACACCAAAGCCCATTTCATTACAATCTTGAATGAAGAAGTTTCCTAATGCCTAGTCATAGAACAGTTGTACAGCGTGAGTGCTCAAGGAATGCTTGTCACATGGTCTTGGAAATCGAGTATGGATTGTAATTGGATAGAATAAGAATAAAGGATATCTAAACAGTTAACTCATTGGCTAGCTATCTTGTGCCAGCTATCCCAAATATACATTAGGGACTCATGAAATGCTCGCTAAAATCAGATTTGGTATGGAATGTTTCATATTTATCTCTTTGCAACATATAAAATTATAACAGTTCTTATCATTATCATCATATAGACAATAAAAGCTAACTTATTGCTATTGATTCAGCCAGAGTCTTCTGTACTTTGTAGCTTTCTGCTATGATTCTGAAGCAACACATTACTTTTCTAACTTCAGGGCTATGTTTAGAAAGAGAAATGTGTGATGTTCTTAGAAAAAAAAATAAATAAGCAGATAACTCAATATTGGCTTTCTTCCCTCTACATTGTTGTTCTGAAATTCTTGGAGCAAAAGCACCTGTACAAATTTCTTCTTTGAGGGAGACCCTTGACAAACTCCATTTCAGCTTTCCACAGATTCACTCTCAGCCTGGGTGGGTATACTGGATCCCCACTTCCCACTGCCCTAACAACTACCCATTTATCTGAGGCTTTGGAGTCCAGAAAGGTTGGCTTCCTTTGGGTCAAATCTGAAGCCTTTCTTATTTCTCCATTACTCTCTTTTTCTGGAAATGTCAGCTTGGTCGGTTGGGCTCCTTTAGCCTCTGTTCTTGAGGATTTGTCGTTCTCTCCCACCACACAAGCTGAGGTCTCTTCTGCTCTGCTCTGGCTCTTCCCAAGGCCGCAGAAATGCCTTGGTGTATTCTCACTTCCACCTGCCAATCAGTAGCTTGAGAAGGGATGTCTAATTAGGTCTCTGCTGAAACCCTTTTCCTGCCAGCCACGGAAGCATTCCTTTCTAAGGAAACAACCTGCAGCTATGCTTTCACACCCTCATCTTACAGAAAGAAATCCAAGGCTAATAGCTTTAGATTTGTGTCAAAGGCATTATTTATGCTCATTAGACACAGTGTGACTGCACTTGGCTTGTGCACATGGGGTGTTTTGCTTTCCTATTTGCCACTTCATCGCTATCTTGTTAAGTGTTAATTTGAAGTTCATATAATTGATTATAAAATGCATATAATGATATCTAATGTCGCAGTGCATGCAAAGATGTATAGACTTTGGCTCTGCATATTTGTAATGCTTTAAGAGTGTTTTTCTAAAAATGGGGTGGTAAATAATGAGTCTAATCAAAACTAAGTTCTTGAATCCAAATTTAAACATTGTACACTTCCCTGAGAAATGACATCCATAGTTCTGACATTTAAGATTGATAGTCTAAGAGGACCATGAGAACAAATTACAAATGCGTAAAATATGAATCACATTGTTCTTTTTTCATTCAATAGCAGTTATTAAGCATTATATCAAATCACTTCTTTATTTAAAATATACTTTTTGAGAGCCACTTAACCAGCAGGCAGTGTGGAACACTTTGTAAGTAGTGTGAGACAAGAACATAAGGCCCTAAATAGTCCAGGATATTGATGATTGTTTGAGTGCTGTGTTCTTCAAATAATGATCCAGAAAATTTTAAAGTTAGATAATAAGATACTATGAGAAAAAAATGAAAGGAGGTGTTGGTCATTTCTTTGGGTCTTCTGTAGGTGTGCCAGTACAAGAACAATAGATGTACCATTCGATTTTCAGTGTGATTCAGAAAATGATGAATTAATAGGTGACAGCCCAGTGTATGCTAAAAGACTCACTCTGTATGGAAAAACCCAAGGACGGCTCTCAGGGCAGTACTGGATTATCTCAATGGTCAAAGGTCATGCTGCACTGAGCACCTCTAGTTGGCATAGATGACTTCCTTTCAGTAGCTGCGGAAGAAAATGAGGATCCCACCGGTCCACAGGACAGTGGGGGAAATAAAGGTGTTTGAATATTGCGTTGAAGATTTTTGTTTGTTTCGTTGCTGGGTCCCACAGTTCATGTAGCTGAACTTTCCTTTCACTTTATAGGAGAAAAGATGATGATGTTTGGAAGGACCATTTCGTTAAGGTTTGTGCCATGGGAATAGTCTCCTTTTCTTCAATGTTAATGCGCTGGGGTCCTCTCACCTGTCACTGCATCTGTCTGTCTTCCACATGCTAAGTGTGTTCTTCATTCCAATGCTCCTCTTGCTTTTCCTTCACTTCCCCTTGATAGCTAATACTCAACTGTGGGGAAAGTTCTGTAACATCCTTTCTGTGTTTCTCAAGATGATGTTAGCATTTCCCTCGCTAAGGAGCTCACCCAGTATCATCTATATGATCTCCTGTCATATGTTTTGTCACATTATATTGTTCAGCTAATTATTTTTCTCCACCAGTACACTGGATGTGATTATTTAGGGAATGTATTACCAACTTCCATTCTTCCAGAACCTACCTACTCCAGTATCCATTAAATACATGCTTAGTAAATATTTGGTAAATAAAAAAACACAACAACAACAAAGAATCATCTGTAGACTCAAACCATCTGAGAAGACACTGTATCTTAACTAACCAATGTCTTAAAGAATATCCTAGCTAAAAGGTGGATTATTTGGTAGATTGGCAACTAGCATTACTCCAACCTCAGTCTCAGACTTCTGTTAGTTGCCTGTTTACAAATCTTTAAATGGGGCTGCTCTTCTCTGAAGGTTTGAGTGTGACTAGAATATCCATTTCCAAGGTGACTCACTCCTGTGCTGGTAAATCCATTCCTGTCTACTTATACTTCTTCCTGGAAATTCTTCATTATTCTTGTCAGTAGGAGTTGACTTTCCACCAAGTAAGCAAAGTTAAATGACTTCTAAGGTTGAAACTACAAGGCCTTGATAACCTGATCTTGGAAACTTATCATATTTGATTGGATAGACGTTTTGGCTAAAGGGAAACAAGAATGGGAAGCATCCTTAAATTGACTAATTTGCAATTGGCAAGGAGATACAATATGAAAATTATAGCTTTCCCATTTTGAAGGTGGGAGCCTCAGTTCTTACTCTGAAAACATCCCCTGGGGGCCCCCTATTGGCCCAAGAGAGGTTGTCATGAACTAGCTGTCTGGGTTTTCAGAAGACATGGAGAAAGGGTGAGTGAACTCAAAAGGGGTTAGCCATAATTCCTAATGTGGAAGAGAACAAAATGAGGGACAGAAAACTAGAAGATAAAGATCAATGGAACCACATCTTGGAGGCCTGTGATTACGGGAAGGAAATCCTTCCCTGATTTTTGTAGAGAGGAATCCAAGTCTCTTTTGCTTGGTCATACCCCACAGGGGTGTTTGTAAAGAGGAGATTGACCCTTTGGAAAACTACACATAAGTGACACATGAGTTGGCAGAGTTGACAGAGTCTTTGACTTATCTTCAACCTTTCACCTATGGTCCTTTATGTCCTTTGGCAACATAAATAAATTTCCACAGTATTCCTCTTCAGTGGGTGTTATTTTCCTCATTACAAATGATAAATTAGGGTCAAAACACAGTCAGGAGAATTGCCTCAAGGCACCTATATGTCACTGTCAGAATAGGAATTACAACTCAAGGTACCTGAATTCTAAGCTTATGTTTAGGCTTGATCACTTCCAGTGCATAATGAACTATGGCATATGCTAACTTCTCTGAATTTTCTTTTAATTCTTCATGACTTCTTTTGAGTTTGCCCCTTGACCACCACTAAACACTCCAACATGTGCATGCATGTGCACGTATGCTCGCCGGCACACCTCACCCTTTCCACATGTCTTCTGAAAACCCAGACAGCTAGTTCATGACAACCTCTCTTGGGCCAATAGGGGGCCCCCAGGGGATGTTTTCAGAGTAAGAACTGAGGCTCCCACCTTCAAAATGGGAAAGCTATAATTTTCATATTGTATCTCCTTGCCAATTGTAAATCAGTCATTTTAAGGATGCTTCCCATTCTTGTTTCCCTTCAGGCAGCTCTTATTCCTCTCCGGAAAAAGAAAAGATTTGCTTTATAGCTAACTGCAGGACTGAAATGACATATAAAATAGCAACAGCAGGGAACAAATGTGTCCCTAAAGTGGCAATATGGTGCCTTTTTGTGTGTTTTAAGGCTTTGCAGGGAGAAGCAATTTTTCTTTCCTGGCTTCTATTTGAATACTTGTTGAAAATTTAGAAAACAATATTAGGTATGTTCAGTAATGGGGCCTGACCCAAGCTGTCGTTTTACACTATCCTTAGTGAGATATATATATATATATATATATATATACACATATACATATATATGTACACAATATATGTGTGTATATATATGTATATATATACACACACATATGTGTATACATAGACATAGACATGAATAGATATGTGTAGATATAGATATAGTTATATAAATATAGATCTCCATCACATTCTGGTATCACGTTCCGGTGTTACTCAGACCAGCTGCTCTGACGCTATTTCCAGGGCAAAAGTATTATGCTAATAATGAAGACTGTTCCAATATTAGGTATCAGTAGTTTTGTTTATTACATGATATACTTCACATTGCTATTCTTTATTATTAATTGAAAAACTGTTAAATAAATACAATTTTACCCCCTCTTTTATCTTTCCTCTTTCTTGTTCTCAGTGTGAGAAATAGCCATTCTGACTGTCAAGTCAATTTTCTTTTATTTTTGTCAGATAGGACAATTCAAACATTTCCTTTGAAACAAAGAACCCAAAGCCATCATAATGTCTATATTTCTCCAAACTCCCAACAGTATCAATAAATCCAAAGGGCTGACAGCATAGGAAAAAGTTCTACACTGAGAGCAAAGCAAATTGGATCAACAGTGCTGTTCATTATCCTCCATATTAGAGAGCAGTGCCGTGAAGAAGGGAGGCTATTTCCTGCAGGGCAGACCCCTGTGTGACCTGCTTTCGCACCATGCAGCCTGTGTGAGCTCCCCCTCAGGCCCACACTTGCAAGCATCATTTCTGATGAGCCAAGGACTGAGTGTCCTTTTTGGTTTCTTTCTCTGCTCTTTCTCTCCACCTTATTTTATGTTGCAAAACTGGACTCTTCCACATCTTCTACACTTTGGATGTGTATGGAAGGACTCATTTCTAAAGATCACTCCTCTTCAGGAGCAGTAGGAAGAAAAGGCATGGCCACCCAGTCATTTGTACTGTCAGCCCTATATGATGTAGGGGAACTTCCCATAATACCCAGAAGCATGGCTCCTGAATCCCATGTTTTGTTAGCCACACACACCCTGGATGAATTTTAGCTTCTTCTAGGTCTTATCTGAAAGGTTATCTATTAGCTCCTATTCATGTATAAGAGATTTTCAGACTATAGGACTACAGGTCCAGATGGTAGGCATGAGGAGTGGAGATTTCCAAGAATGGCAATCACTCCTATATACATTAGAATGGGATTGGAGAAGAGAAAATTGAAGCTTACATTGGGCTTTGGTTGGGGTTTAAGGAATCATTAATCATATGCTTTCCCCTCACAGATTCAAACATCATGTGATAAATAGATACAGGAGCCAACAATCAAAAAGCCAACAGGAAAACCTGGCTAAGGCCAAAGTCTCTAATGGCATTCCTTCTCATTCTTTCCCTCTCTGTTTACAGCTCCAGCCCAACCCCCGTTCATAGTAAGTTATTCTTAGCACTACTATGTATCAAAAGCCCTTGACATGGTTAATTCTTGACACTAACTCTTAGAGGCAGATACGATTATAAACCTAATTTTATGGGCAAGGACACTGAAGCACAGATAGCTGACCGTGATCATGCAGCTTCCATCCACAACTAGACAGCCTTCCTGCTGCTGCTACTGCTCTAGGCTCCAGCTGACAGAGGGGAGATGCCCTTGCTTGCAGAGTCAGCTTGAGAGATGACCAGGAGATAGGGCTGGAGGGTCTGGATGGGGGCCTGCACAAGTACCTATATGAAGCTTCTCCAAATTTCGAAAAGGTGGTCATCACCTCCTTAGGACCAAAGCTGCTCAGTGGCAGCTTTATTCCCAGAGGATGGATGGTTTCATTTTATAGTCTGAGAAACAAGCATAGAGGAACGAGGGAGTTCACCCTCCAGGACGATCCACTTCCCAATGGAGAGAAAGAAAAGCCAGTGTTTTGATGACATCAGCATCCACCTGCTGCCTTTTGTGGAAATGCAGTCAAGAATGGGATACACAGGAGAGGGCCCAGCACAAAGTGAAAATGTAGAATCTTCAGGATAATAGGAACAAAAACTGTACACCATGTGTACAGCCCTTCTAAGCAAGGGAGCCTATGCTGCGTGCTCTGGAAGTCAACCCCTGCAGCAAGACCAGAACCTGAGGTCTCAGATGTGTTATATGGGAGAATTTTCCTGGAGTCCCAACCCACAAGTCATTGCACCACGCCGACAGCGTGAAGCTGCAGCAGTGTGGCTCTATTTTAAACAATATTGACACTCCCTTACAGTAAGCCAATCAGTCTTTGGGCGTGGGCTACAGGAATTGGTACATTCAAAATTTCCCCAGGTAGTTTTAAATGAGCAGCAGGAAAGCAAGATGGGGGGATGGGAGGGGCTTAATTTCCAATCAGTTTTTGGGGCCTTAAAGTTGTGGTGCTAAAATTCTCAGGGGGGAGAGGGAGTCCTACACCTGCTTCTACTCACAGTAGTCAACAGGAACAAGCAAAGAACAGTGAAAATAAGGCAAGCATCCTGGGAAGGGGATTCTTAGGAGACAAAGGGAGAAATCAATGACTGAAAATAGTGTCTGAGTAACTCTGAAGGGAATGGCTGCTACTTGGTTTTTGATTATTATTTTGAGAAAGCTGTGCAGATATATCATTGAATCCAACTATTTCGATTTGAAGCATGAAAACAAAGATCAATAAAAATAAGAACATGAACAACAAACAGCATATGGCCTACATGGACCCCACACAATGATAGTGGGCCTTCCCAGCTGGCCAGTTCAAAGTTAAATTAGAAGCCCAGAATGAAACTCTCACATGCATCCCAACTGGAAAACGGCTTCATCTCATGAGGAATTGCTGAAAACAGAGTAAGAAGGGCATTGATGAACTTTGAAATGACCTTCAACAAAGCCTTGACACAGTGCTTGAGATCTGTATCACTTCCCATCCACTGCATGCCATTTGGAGAAGAAATACACAGCTTCTGAATTCAACAATTTCCCATCAATGACCTGAGACTCCGAGGGTTAGTAGAATTTGTCTCATGTTGAATTCATCCTCTTGATGATTTGGATGAATAAATATGGTGTGAATTAGGAGCTCAATATTTTGCTCTTTGGATTTTTGTTTTACTTTCTTTTGATTTATTTTCATGGTTATATCCCTAGAACCTATCACAGGTATCAAACTCATGGGAGATTCTCAATAATTATTTGTTGAATGAATAAATGAATGAAAGGACAAATGAGTACCTGTCACAGAGATCCAACCTTCCTGAGTGTTTGTTTTCTTTTTCTAAAAACAAAACAAAACTAAGGAATTCCCTGATAACCATAGCTTCATTATTAGACCACATTTTAAGCTATTTGTTTATAGTCACTAAGAACATGAATCAGTGCCGTTTTTCCTAAATAAAAAGGAATTGCTCATTACAGAAATGGAAATATTGGTCTAATTTAAAGCAGTTAATAATCAATATTCCTTTCTTCTTTTTTATTCTCCTGTTTCAAAATGCCAAGTTGTAGATGTGGTAACAAAAATAGTGTCTTGATACACCGGACATTTTGAACCACTGGTCCAGACTCTGACTCCAAGAGCCTGTATAGTAGCATGTACCCCCTTATAACATGTGGTCCCTCTCTGCAGTCCTGACTCTTGCTCACTTGCCATATGTTCTTTATGTTTCTAAATTAACCTTCACAAAAGAGATTAGTTCTCAGAGTTTCCTTGGATTAGAAGATAGGGGAATTCTAGTATTAGTTTGCATGCCCAGGTATGAGTAATAATAACTTTTTGTCAGACAATTGACAGTTTTCCAACTATTTTTATATGTATGTGTCATGTCAGTTAGTCCTAGAGCTTGAACTCAGGGCCTATGTGCTGTCACTGAGCTTTTTGCTTAAGGCTAGCTCTCTACCACCTTGAGTCGCAGCACCACTTTCAGTTTTTGAGTGTTTTCTTGGAGATAGGAGTCTCCTGAACTTTCCTGCCCAAACTGGCTTTAAACCATGATCCTTAGATCTCAGCCACCTGATTAACTAGGATTAGAGATGTGAGCCACCAGCACTTGGCTCGAACTGTTTTTATGTAAGGTAAGATTTGAACCTTGTACCAGCCCATTTAGGGAGAGTACTGCTTTCATCTGAACCAGCTTCTTAGAGTGTTCTCCACTAACAGAGGATCAATTACAAGGCTGAAAATAGTGGAGTAAATATGCATGGATTCCATCCTGTGGCTCGTGAATCTCTCCACACCAGGAAACATATGGAGAAAGAATCTGTGAGCACCCACATCCTGTGTGGCTTGTACACCCCTGGAAACCATTATCAAGGCAAGGTCAGACAAAGTCACCTGGATTTTCAGTTGCACATTGTCAGAGACAAAAATGCTAGGGTGCTTATATCTGGAGAAAGGGGTTTTCCTGGTAAGGTTTTACCAACTATGGCTCTTTGTGTCTCTGAAATGACTGTGATAAGGAAGGGAAACATAAACATGAGAGTTTCTTGAATGAAGTGTGAGAGGGTAAACCAGCCACTTAGTTATTTTAATAAATGAACACTAATTAAAATAACAAATTTATTGACTCACTCTGACTTACTCTGCTTTGACTAGCCACTAGGCTTCATTGGACTACTTTATTAGCCAAGCAAGTCAAATATTGACCTATGAAAATAGCAACTTCATAATTTCCCTCTAATGATTTTTAGCACAGTATGAATTTCATTATAGAAGAATGAATTTTTTTACCTACTCCTTGGGGATAAGTAACTTAAAGGAACTGTGTCTTCCCAAGCCAGCAATTGATTAAGAAGGAAATCAGGAGGCAATGGCTAGGTGAGGCTGAGGGATTGAGCTACTGGCAGCCTTTGCAAGTCTGCAGGAACCTGAGAAAGGAGCTTCTGTTCATATTAAGGCCAATTTTTATGCTGCCTTTATCTATGGTGCAAATAAATATAAGGACTTTACAGCCTCTGCTTCCTACAGGGGTAAGCTGAGCACCTTCACAGAGATCATATTATGAGGGATGAACAGCTGAACAGTGTTCGTGATGAAAAGGGGGTGAGGCTCCTATATCCTTGTCTCATTCGCTCCTTGAAAGATCTACAAAATGGGTCCCCCCCATTTTAATGAAAAATTAGGCTTCAGAGAAGTTTGTTAATTTGCCCAGAGTTCCACAGTTTGTAAGTGGAAGAGTGGTGTTGGAATCTCGAAGTTGGTCTTTGTCATTACACGACGCAGATTCCCAAAGACAGCATTCAAATGAGAATTAACAGAGACCCTCTGTGGACCACATCTGGCATCAGGTGTTGGAAAGAAGAGGCTACAACCACTTTTTGTGCATGTCCATACAGTTGATGTTGCTAAGATGGGTCATAACCCACTATATGGTCTTCCTAATGGCACAGTGCAACCAACTCTGTCAGCCCACAGCAGAGACACAAGTGCACAGGAAGCAAAGATTGTAGAGAAATGGAGGAGGAGAGAAGGTCAGAGACTAGCATTCTTCAGATTCTCAATGGGACTGCTGCATCCCCCTAGAAGACAGCTCTGAAGGAGCAGAGGACACTGGAGGGTTAGATGGATAGGTGCAAGCGTGAATCATTAAGTCCCTAAGCACCAGACCAGAGACCTTTTCCAGAGCTGGATGTGGATTGGAAATTAGCTGGGCTTCTCACTAATTGAGCTATTTAATCCTCAGTGCTGTTCAATGGTAGTGTCATTTTGGACTTATGAGTGTCATAAGGCTGGTTGCCTTTTGATGATAATGATAATGAGTAAACATTAGATCCACATTCCATTACTGCATCTCTGGTAATCATAATAACAACCAGCACTTACTGGGCAGCCACGATATTCTAGGCCTTTGTATTATATGTCTCCATGCTCCTGCCTGGAGAGAGGAATCATTATCCCTTTTATAATGTAAAAAATAAAGGTAGGAACGATAGAAGCTTAGGAAAATTTAGTGGTTTGTTCAGTTCTCTCAGGGGCAAGACCAGCCTTTGATCTACCTGAATCTCAGGCCTGTGCTATTTGCCCAGTGAGGCTTGTGTTCAGGAACAAAAGAGGTAGCAACAGGAAAATATACTATATAGCTTGATCCCACAATGTTAGCAAAATTATTGAAGTGAAAGGCAGAGTGCTCAAGTCCTATCTCTGTAGTGAGGCTTATTAAATGTAGATTTGGGGTCTAGAGACTTATATGAACAGTAGAGCAGCTGCCTAGTAAGTGTGAGGCCTTGAGTGCAAACCCCAGTAGTACATACACAAAGAGAAATAAAGTCACCTGTGTTGTTTAGCTTACCCAAAGTCTCAGTTTCCTTCTAGACAAGCAATGAACATTGAATAGGAAATTCCTCATAGTCTCACATACCCAAAGCCCCACTAGGGCATGAGCCAGCTCCTGCCCACATCTCTACTGACCTTAATATTCAGTGTGTTCCAGACCCCTGGCCCTTGGGTTGGGAGACTAAGCACTGCTTCCTCTTCCTCTCTAACTAACTTGTTTTTCAGGAAAGTCTTTCTTTCCCGATAGCTGGATTAGATAAACCCCTCTTTTAAGTTCTATGATTTCCCTTCCTAGCCCTCATATACTTTTCCAATATTTATCAGGTGATTTCACTAATACCTATTCCAACCAGGCTTCACAGTGGTAATGTCTGGGCTACTGTCTCTTTTGCTCATGACTATATCCTGGCATGCATCACAGTGCTTAGTACACAGCAGTGTTAAATGTATATTTGCTCAATGAATGGATGAATGAGTTAATAAAATATACTCTCTGTGTCTGGAATATAGAAATCATTCAATAACTATAAGATATTATTACCACTATTATATAAAGTGCCAATAGAAGAGTTATAGAGAAATAGCAGTTGACAACACAAATAACAGCATAAAGGCAGTACATTCCATTGTTTTCACAGTAATGGTGACAATAAAACTCAGTGGCTCATATTCATTTATTTAAAATCTGCCTTCCATTTGAGTGGTTCATCTGGTCCCATGGCTCACCCTCATGGCCAGTGGCTTTGTTGATTTCGGTTGAGCTCTTTTGGTATCTGGCAGTCAGAAGTCAGAAAAGTTAGTAACTACCCAAGCAAATGCAGCTGGAAAGTTTAGTATTGCTTTATGAGTTCACCCTCCAGTTTGAATGTGTGCTTCAACCAAACTGTCCCACGCATGCTCCATCTTGAATGCATTGCATTTGCCTGGGAAGAAAATTGTTGGAAACAGATTTCTTCTATTTGTTTCAAGACTATTTATCAAGACTATTTAATCACAAGTTTCTGATGAGAAGTAAAAGAATAAATAAAAATTGACTTCTGCTATCCTAAGTAAGTCATGTTTTGTTGTTTCACTTTTCCATTTGCATTTCTTCCTTGAAGCAACTCTTCCTTGAATTAATGGTAGGCTACTGGGCTTACAGTAGCCCCCTTCGAGCTGCTGGCAGAGTCTGAGAATGGATATATGTGTTTATTGAAAACACTGAGGGTCATTTCATAATAGCTGGTGGACTGTTAGAGCCACACCTCAGTTGAGCTAATGTATTACCTTTGACAGATTTTAGCACTTTGTTGACCAGCAGGGGATTCACATAGAATCCTGCTCTTTAATGTATTTTGCTCTCTCTCTTCTCTTCCTTTACAGTCCTTCCATACTCCATATTTTTCATTCTCTGTTTTCACAATCAAATACCCATTCTTTAGATAATAGTTAAGCTTGTGTTCCATTTGCTGCTAGGAATGTGGATAATATCCTCCTTTTTTCTATACAAATAATTTTTTTTCTAGAGTATTCCCTAAAAATTCTCATGCTCTATAAACATTTCGACTCAAATTCATTAAAACAAGGCAGATAGCTATTAATCCTTGTATATCAGTTAATTATCCCAAACTTCCCCATGTTTAAATAAGTGTTAAATAGAAAAAAATTTGTGGTATTTTTATATCTGAATATTTCAAAAGATTATTAGTTACAGAAACCATAACAAAATTTAAAAAGTATTAGACATCAATTCCCTTGATTTTACACCTAAAAATACTGTCATTGAAAAATGAATGTGATTAAAATGAGTAAAATATTTATATAAGTCATAGATATGTTTTGACTTTAGAGTAGGGAGCCAGGCTCTGGCAATACTTTAGTATTTTTGACACTTCTGGTAGATCAGTGAGTTTCAAGGACAAGAGTGATGAAATCAGTCTTGTTTATAACACAACTTGTTGTGTTGGTGGTAGTTGGAAGAGATGACCTTTTATCTCTTCCATTTAAGAAATCACTCTTATCCTCCTTAAGCCTTGGCTACTTGACTGAACAATGTACAAATACTGATAGTAAGCAGTGAGAAAAGAAGCTCATATCCTAATACAAAAATGCATGAATTGACTAGTTGCATTGGTAGAACATACTCTAGACTCAGCAATGAAAAATCTAGTTGCTAAATATGATGGTTAGTTTACTGTATTAACTTGTCTGTGTCTCTGGTACCCAGACATTTGGTAAACACTAGGTCTGTTTATAAGGGTTCTTCGGAGAGGATGTATCTGGATGGTATTAACGTTTGAATCAAGAGATTAAGTAAGGCAGATGTCTCCAGGATGTGGTGAGCCCCATGCAACCAACTGGGGGCCAGGACAGAACCAGCATCTTTCTCTCTCATGAGTAGGAGAATTCCTCCTTTCTGATTACCTTTGAGCTGAAACATCTGTTTTGCCTTGCCTTTGAATTTGAACTGAAATATTGGCTCTTGCATCTCAAGCTCATCTGTCTTTGGACTAGAGCTTCATTACTGGGTCTACTGGTTCTCTAACTTGCTAACTGATGACTTGTCAATTTCCATAATTATATGAGCCAATTTCTTATAATAAATTCATGCACATGCATGTGCATGCACACACACATTTATAACTAGTTGTGTTTCTCTGGAGAACCCTATATTATAGATATACATGACTGAAAAAATTAGTGATTTAAATGTATCTGTTTGAGCATGCAATAAATTCCTTTCAAACTATTTATCTTAAAATATGTGTCATCTTGATTGGATTTTTCTAAGTTCTTAAAAATGTTGAGAAGCCGGTGCTGATGGCTCATGCTTATAATCTGAGCTACTCAGGAGGCTGAGATCTGAGGATCATGGTCTGAAGCTGGCCCAGGGAATAAAAGTCCCTGTAACATTCATATCTCCAATTACCCACTCATAAACTGAAAGTGGTGCTGTGGCTGAAGGTGGTAAAGCACTGACCTTGAGCACCAAGAGACTCAGGGACAGTAGCCCAGGCCCTGAGTTAAAGCTCTACAATCCCCCACTCCCACCACACACACATAAAATATTGAATAATATTACCCAGAAAGTATATCATTTTTAATTGATGTTTTCAGAACTGTGAATCCATTAACCACTGATTTATTTTCTAGCAACTATGTAGTGTTGTTCCTTACAAAATAAAGTAGACATACATTGCTTAACACAAAAATGCAGCTATGAACCTAAAAAAGTAATTTTTGGATTATCACATTAAGCAAAGTACTTTTAATTTATGAATAATCAGGAGACATCATCCCCTACAAAATCAGAGTAAGGTCTCAATTCATCTTTAATCAGTGAACCCAAAAGGCCAAAATATCATGGTTAAGTTGCATCTTGATAACTCTACAACTGTTTTTGTGTCAGTTTGATTCATTATGAGTGACACAGTGGATGGATGGGTGAGGTTTTATTAAATTGTCAAATGGGCAAGCAGTAAGATTAAGACTGTTAAAATCAGTAGCCTAATTTTTTACATATTCAACTGAGTGACTCCATCGAGCTGAAAGCTCAGCAATACATAGGACAATGAGGAAAAGGTAACAATCTTGAATTATGGGCCATGAGCTATTCTTTGAATCTCATCCCATCATCTAGTTGTTCTTCCCTAAAGCCAAATATTACTATTTCTTCCACAATTGTCCATCTTATTTTTTCTTGTGGAAGAGTCATGATTCCTCTGGCTCTTTTCTACTACACTCTGCTTCCCTGCTCTAGGTTTCTGGACCTAGTCTCCTTGAGGAGTGCACATCATTGTCCAAAACAGTCTATAACACCATTTCTCATGTAGTTGATCCCTGCCTGCTGTCCCTCTATCACTTTACCAAGGCCTGTAACCCTAATCATGGTCTTACTGCCTAGAAAAGACTATAGTAATGGTAGACAGCCAGGCCCTGAATTGCCATTATGTCCTTCTGTCAATAAAACTGGCACTGTCTGATGGTTGGAACAGCCTGTTATTTCTCTCTGGCTTCTTTGAGGACAGGCCTTCTAATTACCCTTAAATGGTCAATGTTGAGTATTTTGCTCTTTTATGATTGATCTGTCCATATTTTCTCCTATTCCTTTGAGCCAGCCCTTCACCAGCATCTTTTCTGCCCTAACTTCAGATTAAGTTACTTCTCATTTTGCCTATGTGATGATACCTAACAGGTTCTTACAAGGACATTTTATGGATTGTGCTAGAAAAGATCATGGTTTGAAAAAATTACCAATATCATTTAAAGTAGAATGGTTAAATGGTCAGCATGTTGTTGTTGTTAATTCCATCAGACTCTTATTTCTTGAAAGCCAACATATAATCTCACATAATATTGCTTATGAGCCAGATGATGGTGTCTTGTACATGTAGTCCTAGCTACTCAGGAGGCTGACATCTGAAGATCCCAGTTCTAATCCAGCCCAAGCAGAAAAGTCCATGAGACTTTATGCCAATTATGCCAATTAACTACCTAAAAAGCCAGAAGTGGAGGTATGGCTCAAGTAGTAGAGTGCTAGCCATGAGCAATAAAGGTTAGGGACAGCTCCCATGTCGTGTGTGTGTGTGTGTGTGTGTGTGTGTGTGTGTGTGTGTGTATCTGTTATTGTAACAGAATGTCCAATATCAGAATTAAACCTGTTACTGAATTCAGTATTACTGGTTGCTCAAATTCTTAAGAAAAATGATGTATTCATCTAAAAATCTATTGGAACCATTGATTTTTTATTATGCTTTAAGTTGGTCCATGAGCATGTGGAAATCATGGAAAAATTGATGGGAAAATATCAGACTTCAGAAACTACCCTTACAAATATGCCTTTTCACTTTTCTATTTTTTTGAGCTATACAACAGATAAGATCACTGCTTATTGTTTATCAAATCTCAAAATGAGATTTAGAGAGATTAAATATTTAGAGTCACATCATGTATCTTCAGTAGCAGAGCCAGGACCAGATCATAACTATTCTTTGATATTGCAGGGTAAATTAATTTCAAATTTGATTAACTTGCTACTAATCTTTGCTATTAAGAGATACGGCCTTGGTTGGTTATGATAGATAGATAGATAGATAGATAGATAGATAGATAGATAGATAGATAGATAGATAGATAGATAGATAGGGAGTAAATGTCAATAGTACCTATATCCTGTACTAAAACTAGAAACAAAAGTAAATGCCAAAATATAAGGTAAACCTGTACCTACAGTATTTGCAAAACTTCTATGCAAGATGGAGGAAAATCTTTACATTTCTTTTTTTTAGTTTAACCCTTTGGGATAAATCAATGCATGTTTTAAAGGGGACATTTAAAGCATTTCCTTGAATTATTTACAGAAAGGTAAATTAATAACCCATATCCCTACCCAATAACCCCCAATGACTTGATGTGCATCTACTTCTAACCCACTCTTTTATATAAAGAATCATCTACACATTACAGTACACCTGCCATCTACCCATTAGCATATCATCTCTGCATTAAGAGGCTTTCAATACCCAATCTTTCTAATGTTGTTAGACAACCTTGACCTTCAATTTCTTGCAACATGAATAATATCACATCATATCTACCGAGAGCAGTGTAATCATCTTTTCTATTTGCAGCACTAAGACAGTCAACAGTATTTGATACAATCAGCATGTGTCTTGATACGAAAGGCACATGGTGACATTCCTAACTGAATGTAGTTATTCGGCTGTCATGAAATGCACCTTATGGTGATAAACTCCCGCCATAAAATTGGAAGACTATCACATAAACATGTTTCACGAAGAAATACACTAGCAGAATTCACTGCCGGGTTATTGTTGGAAAACAGTGTTCTATTTATTGTGCTGCATTTTTTACAGTATGTGTCAGGGTTTGAATGCTCATTACGTTTTACAATGAAGTAATTACCGGGTGGTGATTTTTTTTATTCTGGACAACAATTCTATCTAATTAGTGGACAATAAATTGAAGCAATTAGATTAGAGAATTTGAATGAACATAGCAAGACAGGCTGATTTTCAGCTTGTAGAAACATCGAGTTATTTAAATTTAGGTTCCCTATGACACACACATTTTTCAACTTCATGATAAACTATATTTTCCTCTCCACTAGGCCTTCTTTTACCTCAGTCTCTGCTTCCCTGTTTCTTGTGTCCCTTTCTCTTTCCCTAATAATATTATATTACTAATTGAATAGTGAATGTATTAATGATGTGGCTAAGGTATTTGAAAGACACTTTTACATCAACTGTGGTACTCACAAAACCCTTAAACTAAGAATATAAAGCATATTTGAAGACATTCACCCTTAACTTTTATTATCATCCTGGGACTGATACTCACAATCTAAGACCTGCTCTCCAGCTATAGAGACTAGGAGGACCTGCTCGAGGGAACTCCAGGACTCCAGGAACTCCAGGTTTTGCTGAGAAAGGGTTTTATCTTAGACGTCACTTATCATTCACAGACCTGAGCCTGTCTGTGCTCTTCATTCACAACTGATGTCATCTATTTGTGCTGAATTATTTTTTAGGTTTCTGTAAATTTATGCTTTGAAAAATAGCCACATCTGCCTCTAAATTCCTGGCCTAATCATGAGAGAAATATCTTTTTGAAGAGAAAATTTTGTAAAGGGAAGATCATAGTCAAATCCAAATCATGACTAGTCTCTTACAGGGCTCTGGGAAAGCAACACAGCCTTTCTACCGTACCTACCCATGCTCTTCACTGGTCATATGACTAGCTGCCACATTCTTTGGAGGTCATCCTAGAATGCTGACCTGAGACCTGATTCTTGAGGACTTAGGGCTTCGATGGGACTTAAGGGAAGGAACAGGATGAGAATGGAAAGGATACAACTATTAAATACTAAACAAAAGAGCACTGATTTAACTATCCTAACTCTAAAAAAATAGATTTCAAAGCAAAGCAGTGGCTTGAAACTTTAAAGGACACTAACTCATAGTAAATGAACAATTAACTATCATCAAGAATGCATGTAAACCTAGAAATACAGTTTTACAATATCAAATAATTACTGACAGTTACATAGAAGAAGTGAAAAACTTGTGATTACTGTAAGAGATTTAACATTTGACTGAGAATTGGGATGATTTGATAAGATCTATTCCTAGATGTGTGACAGGTTCAGAAGCATGGTAAAGACAGCAGATGTTCTGGAAAGCTCAGTATGTGAGTGGTCTAGAGCTTCTCATACTGAAAGAAGTTGTGAGTTTCGGTAGATGAGGGGCTTCATCCTTTTTCCTTGACTCTGCCTTCAGTAGTGCTTTGAGGGTTAAATGAGACATGTTCAGTGCAATCCAGAATACATGAATTAACTGGTGATCGTGCAAACCATTTTGATTTAAACAGAGGTATGGGTTAGACGTTCTGGTAGCGCAATCCCAGGTCTTTCTAGTATCATGGAGTGGATCTTATTCTTTCTTGCTCCTTCAGTGTTTATCTATCAGTACACCGATGGATTGCCAGCATACTGTTTATGCTGGTAGTTCTACTTCATGAACATCATAGTTCTCTTGACACTGGCTTGGCACCTACCATGTATCAGACACTGTGCTTGTGTCTCACATTTTACTTATTACCTTCCACCATCATAATGATGACCATTTCACAGCTGCAGACATGCAATCTTAGAATATAAGAAAGGTTGCATAGCTTATTGAGGCTCCTGCAACATGCAAATGGTAAAGCTGACATAAAATGCTTTCTTATGAAAGCTTTTTAACACATCATATATTTTATAAGGGTCTTTACAGTTAATGAAAATTGGCAATATTGATTACAAGGAATCTTATGAAGATGGTATGCATAGTGACTCACATCTCTAATCCTAGCTACTATGGAGTCTGCCATTAGGAGGATCATAGTTAAAGGCCAGACTGGGAGGAAATTTTACAAGACTACATCTCAATGAAGAAAGCTAGGCAAGGTGGTGTGCAACTATCATCCTCACTATGGCAGGAAGCATGAACAGGAGGATCCTGCTCCATTCTGGTCTGGGCAAAAAAATGTGAAATTCTATCTTCACGCTTGAGATGATCCATTAAGCTCTTTCCAGAAAAGTTCTCCTTTAACAAATACACAGACTATTTCCCACCATTCCAGAGTCTTTTTCATATTCATGAATGGGCCTCACTTTGAGAACCCACAAATCTATCTCTTTTTTTTCCCAATCAGGGGAGAAAACCAAGTCTTGGGACTTATGCAATGAAATTGAGTAGATACTCATAGTTTAGAATTTAGACTTTCAGGTGGAGCTAGTGAGCAGTGTATTTGCTGGCGTGTACTCTTGGGATCCACCTCCACACAAAAGTGAGGAAAGCAGCAGAATGGGGCCAAAGGAGAAATAAGCAATGGTATATTGATAACAAAGGACTCTGTTGGCCTAATGCAAACCTCTGCAGATAAGATGTCTTTTCAGAATTGCTTCAAATTGGTGCCAGAAGGCCTGGATTGTTCACTAAATATTTGGCAGGAATCTTTCTTGGTAGAATGGTGTCTTCAGCTGAGACAAGTTCTGAAGGATTGAAGCTGTCTTTGGGGACGCTCACAGTGACTGGAGAATGTATTCATTTTTTGGGGGGGGTCCGGTCGTGGGGCCTGAACTCTGGGCCTGGGCGCTGTCTCTTAGCTCTTCAGCTCAAGGCTAGTGCTCTACCACTTGAGCCACAGCGCCACCTCCAGCTTTTTTCTTTTTTTTTTTTTTGCTTATGTGGTGCTGAGGAATCGAACCCAGGACCTCATGCATGCAAGGCAAGCGCTCTACCATTGAGCCACCTTCCCAGCCTGGAGAATGCATTCTTTAATCTTAAAGGAAAAATCTACATGGAACATTCCAGAATTCCCCTCATAAAATGACTTGTTGAAGTTAAGAAATTATTTGGAACAACAGCAGAAACTTAGACTCAGACTGCAGACTCTTGATTCAGGCTCTTTAAATTCTCACTTAGCTATTTTCTAGGATATTCCATCACACAATGGGACATACTCAAAGTCATTTCTCCATCCTCTTTTGGAACAACTCATAATATAATATGAAACAGCATTTCCTTGAACATTATCTAAGTCTTTTTGTTAGAGTGTTAAAATCCAGCTAGACCAAATATCACCTTCAATTGGGAAAAAAAGAATCTGATATTACATTCCATTACTCAGTTCAGGAACATAACAGGCAAAGGAAAGTTCAAGAAGGGGCAAAGAATAGGAATTGAGTCATAATAGAAGGGTAGGTATACAGTAATGAGTTTAATTCTCCAAATTTTCAATTCCTATACTTAGAGTCTAAGCATATTTTCTTTTGTGCCAGTTAGCTATAAATTCAGGGTAGCCTTACAGTGTACCAAGACTAATTAATATATCCAAGCATTTACTGTGTCTGATTAATGGATTTTAACTTTTGGAGTTTTTCCTTTCTATGGAATTTGACCAACAGCAAAACCATCTTTTGATGGTTTCCTCAATGTTACCCTTGAGAATAATGTCCTGTCAAAAGAGGTCTCATGGATTTCTGATGGAAGTAAAGAAGTAAAATGAATAGTTCTCTCTGTGTATTTTATTTGACAAGGATCATTTCTCAAGAAGAACCATGCTGTCGAGCTGTGACAGTTCTGGCTACGTTGTTTTGTGTTCTTGTTATGTCATGGTTGTGTTCTTCTTATCAGTATCTGGTTTACTTTTCTACTCTGATTTTCTTTGGTACTTTGAATAACATATTCTCCTCATCAAAAACAGAGATATTATAATAGTGTTGTCACTATAGAGAGCTATAATCTCATAAGTAGCCTGTTAGTGTACATTTGTTCCTGAGTAACATAGTGGGCATTGCTACATCAACACATATAGATAGCCTTCTCTTCTTGGTATGTTTGTAGCTGGATATCATACAACCAATTCTACTTAGTAAAAACATTTACAGAAATATGCACCCTTCTTTGATGCTGGCCAGTAAAAACACCATGTTCTCTTCTCATTTATTCTTTGCCCTGGTCTTATGTGGAATAATGAAATATTTCTTACTCTCTTTAAACAAAAACAAAAAAACATGCTGACTTGCCCCTTATGTCACCATTAGGAGAATAATTTTTTGGGGGTGTGGTTATCCAGATTCATGGTGGCTTAGTATAAAATGAATCTTGCTTTAGGAAGTCACTAAGATTTTTCTTGTTATGGATGCTTATACTTAGTAAAATCTTTTGCCACATCCTTTTCTAGAAGCAATCAGTCTCCTAGAAGGTCAGCAAATATTGAATCTCTTCTTTGCTTGTCTACAGTAGCATGATAAACCTTAACTTGTATTCTCAGTGTACAAACTTGGAATATCTGTCTTGTACTGTTGATTTATCATGTAGAAAATCATCTTTCTTCACTTTTGTAATCTTGAACTTAAGTTTGTGTTATGTTCAGTACTCAATAATGTCTCTTGGAGAATGAATTAATGACAGAATGTCTCTCTTGAGGACTGTATGCAAATGTTTTGCACTCAGGATATATTTTCTTTTTTAGTTCTTAAGAAAAAGTTCATTCTGCATTCTAGTCTATCCTTCATTGAATCTCTTGCAAAGATGAGAAGAGAGGATGAAAATATGCCTCAGTAGGCATTGGCTTTGGAATTCTCATTCTCATTCTCTCTCATCATTGATTCTCTGTGGTGTTAGACTTGGGAAAGATGAATGCCCACAGTGCCTATTTCTTAGGGTTTCTGGACAAGCTATGCAACAATGCTCGTAAATAGCATACTATGATACCTTTCAAAATATTAGTGGCACGTAGTCTATATTATAATTAACTTGGTTCCTTGCCTTTAGGTTTCTTTCTCTACTCTTCTTTTGACTGACTTTTTTACCATTTGGTTTTCCTTCAGTAGTCAGAGATTATCTCACAATCTCTTGATGATTCACCTAATTCTGTCCTCTTCAAATAACTACCCAACAAAGTCTCCTACTTCCCTTTCAAAACTATAGATAGTTGCTAAGATCATGTGTTAATCATCTACTTCCTCCTCCTTCTCTGGGATTTAATACATCAATAACTAACTTGAAATTGTTTTAATTTAGAAGACACCCGAAAATCCAGCATATTCTGAAACACAAAGATGGGTTTAGAGTGACAAAATTCAAAACAAAAGTGATTAGCTTTGGGGAGAGCTGGGCACAAATGTCCTTGGAGCTTCTCTCCCATGGCCTGGTTCACATCACTTAGGTAGTCATTGATTTTTTTCCATATATATTTTTATTGTAAAAATACTGTACAGAGGGGTTGCAGTTACATGAGTAGGGTAATGAGTACATTTCCTATCGAGCATTGTTGCCTCCCTTCCCTCCTCACTTTCCCAACTCCCCCCTCCTCCCCTGAAATTGCTAAGTTCATTTTCAACATAGTGTCTTGTACATCTCCCTGTTACAATGGGTCAACCTGTGTCCTTATTTAAGCATTTTGTTATATCCCTTCCCTTCCCCAAATTATAAAAATGTATATACAAGATGTAGGACACGGGGTCTCTTGTTTTTGCATTTTATTTGAATATTTGGCATATGGGTTGACATGGTCAATTCTCAGATACGATCAATTTAAACATGTATTATTGCTGCCTTTACATATATCAGTTAAAAAATGAATTCACAGATGGGTACCAGTGGCTCACACCTATAATCCTAGCTACTCCAGAGGCTGAGATCTGAGGATCGTGGTTCAAAGCCAGTCAGGGCAAGAACTGGAGATTCTTATCTCCAATTAACCACCAGAAAACTGGAAGCGGCATTGTGGCTCAAGTGGTAGAGTACTCGCCTTGAACTGAGGAGTTCAGGGACAGTGCCCAGACCCACAACCGACAAAAACAAACCACAAACAACAACAACAAAAAACAGTGAATTCACAGCATCTGTACAATGTGGATCTAAATTCTTAAAACCTTGATAACACCTAAAACAAAGAAGATATGACTCATTGAGGTCCTTAGGTTTAGTACATCTTGCCTTATTATACTATACCTACGCCACATAAATCTAAAGTTCCTTCCTTCAAGAGAAGAAAAGGAAATTCTCTTTCAGTGCTCCATGCAGCCCTTAAGATGGCAGTTTCTGTGTGATCTGGGAGCCTACCTCTTCCTCCTCCCTTCTGGCAGTCTAGGAGGCTGACTTCTTTAGTCACTGACAATGGACCTCCTGGCTTCCTGGCTTCAAGCCCAGTCCGAAACACAGGCAAGACTTGAGAGCATGGGAAGGATGTGAAGCTGAGCATTTAAGGAGCATTAAGGAGCTGCTTCTGTATTGAGTGGTAATAGTATGGTTGGGTCTCCTATGAAAAGCCATAGCCTGTTATGTGGTTGGTCCTGTTGGTACTTGGGGTACCAGTAGCTCTCTCACAGCAGGTAGCCCATGCTGGCTTCCCTACGTCCTGTCTGTGCCTTTGTAAGTTATTTCATTGAAATCTCCTTCTGACACATGCGCAACAACCACAATCCTTTTTTCTACTCAGGATCTGGTATTATGTTGCCCATAAAACATGGACCAGAAGTGGTGCTGTGGCTCAAGTGACAGAATGTTAGTCTTGAGCAAAAGAAACTCAGGAACAAGCCCTGAAGAAAAAAAGAAAGAAAGAAAAGAAAAAGTTCCTGGACCCAATACAGTGATTTTCCCCCTATTTTATGACAACATGCTGTCTTTCTTCTTCTTCTTAAGAAAGTGTTATCAGTAGAACAGCTTTCAGATTATCTCAGGTCCAGGCTTAGAGGCAGGCTTCCAGAAAGGATGACAAATGTACAAGCATGTCAAGCTGTGACAGTCTCAACAGGCGAAGATTTCAAAAATCTTATGAAAAGGAAACTTTGAAGTGTTTCATTCAAAGGCAGCCAAAGCTTTTATCATAAGAGGAGGAGATTCTAATGTGGCCAGATAATTAGTATGAAGTGGGGCCCCATCCTCTCTTTGGAATGAGATGCCATGTCTGGAATGTGCCCTGAACCCAAATGTGATTGCACAAAGAGTCTAGGTCTCATTCTTGAAATTTATAACCATATCAACTATAGTTTTATGAGATATGGCATCATTTTTTAAAAAGGCAGAACTCTTATAGAGCTATTCAAATAACCGTTGAGTCATTTGAACTGAAATAAGAGTTAGTTCAAAGTGGCAGTTCATAAATTAGAAGTGCTGGTGTTTCAAGGAGAGGATATAAATGCTGAGCAGAAATCTGAAACAGTAGTTTGCTAATAGTTATTGTTATATGCAGAACTGTAGAGGAGTAAAGGACAAAGCAGGAAGAATTTGACATTGAATTTGACTTTAGAGGACAATTCGAGACCATCAGACATACATAGAACACACTTCATGAACATAACTGTGCCTGTTTATTCATTTTGTCACTGAGCTTTTTGTTTGGCTTCAACCGTATGAAAGAGATAAACAAGTAAATAACAAGGTAGACCTTTAAGGAGGGTCTTGGTTAATGAGGAAGGCCTGAGACACAGGATCATGATACAGTATACTAAGTAAGTGCTTTGTGGTAGTAAAAGCAAAGGAATTATACATTGCAAAGGGAAGGATTCTGACTGTTGGGTTTGGGAGAGTTATTTGAGCGAATTCTGAGGATGTATCACAATGATTCATTATGGCACAAGTTGTAGTGTCTCAAGTATGAGGTCAGATGGAGGCTACCAAGCAGAATACAGCAGCTTCTCAACTTGAAGACCAAAAGCCTAGGTAACTTCAAGTAGTTCTGTGGGTTAGAAAGTGACATTTGTGAGTTTGCTTGGCAGAAGGTAGTGACTGATTCTAGTGTCAAGTACAGTGATTTATGGCTATAATCCTAGTCACTTGGAAGGCAGAAATGGGGAAGGTCATGGATTTTTAAAATTTATTGTAAAGGTGATGAACAAGGGGTTACAGTTACATAAGTAAGGTAATGAATACATTTCTTTTTAAACACTGCTATCCCTCCCTCATTTTCTCTCACTAACCACTCCCCTCTCAAAAGCCAGTCTAGGCAACAATTTCAAAATTGTCTCAATCAATAAGCTGGACATGATGCCAGGCATCTGTTATTGAAGCTACACAGGAAGTATGACTAGGAAGATTCCAGTCTATGCCAGCTCAAGCATTCAAACAACAACCAAAGCAAAAAGCACTGGGAGGGGGTAGTGTCTCAAGTGGTAGAGGGCCTGCTTAGCAAGTACAAAGCCCTGAGTTCTTTCTTCCAGAGAGAGAGAGAGAGAGAGAGAGAGAGAGAGAGAAGAGAGAGAGAGAGATCTGAACTTACTCTGAATAATAATGGGTAATCTTTGATAGACATTCATATTTCCCTAAGAACTTGTAAATATACTGACTACTTACTGAATCCTACTTTTTGACATTCTGATTCAGTATATCCAGTATAGGATTAAAAATATACTTTTAAAATCTGGAGCTACAAGTGGTAGAGCACTAGCCTTGAGCTGAAGAGCAGAGGGACAGCGCCCAGGCCAAGTTCAGGCCCCACGACCAGACCCCCCCAAAAAAAATCTGGATCTAGGCATCAGTGGCTCACATCTATAATCATAGCTACTCAGGAAGCTGAGATTTGAGGATCATGATTCAAAGCCAGCCCTGGCAGGAAAGTCCATGAGACTTCTATATACACTTAACCACCAAAAAGGTTGAAGTGGAGATGTGGTTCAAGTGGCAGAGTGCTAATCTTGAGGAAAACGTTTAAGGTCAGTACACAGCCCTGAGTTCAAGCCCCAGGACTGGCACACCCAAAAATTATCTGGGACCATTTTGTTATGGTTTGGAAAGGAAGAGTCCTCTAAAAGTCTAAAGAGTCCCTGAAAGGCTTGGTTTTTAGTTGGTTCTGTTGAGGTGACTGAATTACAAAGACTCTGACCTCATCAAGGAATTAATCCATTCACAAAGTTATAGCTTAATGGATGATTAGGTGGTGAGGATTGGTTGGAAGGAGCAGGTCACTGACAGCATATGTTTAAAGGGTTGTGTCCCTGGATGCTTCCTCTGTTTTTTGTACTTCCCACCACGAAGTGATCAGTTTTTCTCCTCTAGGTCCTTCTGCCATGATATTTCTGCCTTGCCATGAACTTACAAAAGATGGACCCAGCTAACCACACACTGAAACTTATGAAACAATAAGTCCAAATAAATCTCTCCTTCAAGCTGTTTCTCAGATATTTGTCAATGACCAAACAGAAAAGCTAACACTCACACATATATGAAGACAACACCTAGCAGTTGTTTGTCCTGGACGTTGCTAATTGAGCAGGTCTCAGCAGAGACAGTTTATTCTGTATATCATGGTATGAGCCTAGGAAGATCACCCAGTTTGGATGATCCAATTCAGTGGTGGCCTCTGTCATAGCTGGCAAGTTGGGCTATATCCCAGTAAGGAGCTCAGCCTCAATTCTTTTGCACAAGGGCCTCATGGCTTCTGGAGCCTCCCCCAGCATGACAGCTGGATTCCAAGAGGGCCATAGTAGCAGCAGCTGCCTATCTTTTCAAAAGTCTAGGTCAGGAACAAGCATAGGATCACCTTCACAGAGTTTGGCCATGATTATCTTCAATTCATCAAAAGAACTAAGAAGAAGAGGTACACTGGCCTGAACAGATGGATTCTGGTAACTCTTTCTATGACTCAGTCTTTTGCAAATGATAGAAATGTAGTTTAGCTTATAGTGATAACCACATTAAAAAGGTTAGGACTACAGGCTTTGACATGCAATGGTCAGGAGTTCAAACTCAAGTTGCATTTTAACAAGTGGTTTTTTTTAACAATTCTGCATTGGTTTTATTATTTGTACTATGCATATGATAATAGTAACCATAGCAGAGTTTTGAGAATTCATTTAGATAATGAACCCAGAATACTCAGTGCACAATCGAACAAATAGCAAATTCTTAGTTAATGTACCCTTATCTTTTCCATTGGAAAGTTTTTAATACAGTATTCTGAAAAGCACCAAATTCATTAAACCCTGAGCTCCCTATCTTAAGCTATTTAAGTCATAGCCTTCAATTCCTATGAGCCTTGTACTCAAGATCTGGCCAAACAAGTTCAAAAAAGACCAAACCTTTGGCTGTCATGTTTCCAATGACAATATTTCACATGGCTGAGAAGCTAGAGTGAGGATATTACATGGCTGGATATACATAAATGGAATATTTGTAAGCAGGAGCTGCAAAGACTAGCATTTTCAACCTGTTATCATTATTTAAACATATTTTCTATTTATTTCCCATAACTACATGCCTCAGACTTGCTATTCATCAGCTAATGCATATTCATATGCTTGCATCATATCTGATGTATATACTGAAAGACTAAGCTATTTTCACCCCCACCAAACCAGTGCCCTCACATAGGGACAATATTGTTACCAAAACCAGTACATGGCCTAGACTCCGTACCCTAAGAAAACTCCTGAAATTAACCAAATAACCAAAGCCTATCTTTACTGGCTTCTACAGAGAAATGTCTCAGTGTAGGTGCAAGGGGCATGTTCAAGATGAATCTACTAGACAAAACTCATTGTTATCTTTATAAGAAAATTTAAAAAATCACCATGTAATTATTGCTTAATACATTTTCTTTTTTGTAAAACTAAGTAATTTTAGTACAAATTTTTATTCATTTCTTGACTAAGTCCATGACTTAGTCCAGTACACTGAATATATTCCATTTTACAAATCTTTCTTAATTGTATTATCTGTAATGGCAAAATAGTTTTTGGTCATTCTTGAATAGATTCTGATGCAAAGTAGGCAATCATTACATCGTGAATATATTTAAAATGAAGTTTAGCATCTGTAAGGATTAACAGGACAACAGATGTAAAAACAAAGGTATTTGTAAGCTTATTTAGTTAGTATTGGGAAATGAGAAGTAGCAGGTTGCAAGAAAAATTGAGATAACTAAAGTCATTTTCTTTTACTCTGAGGGATTAAATCTTTCCTTTATAGAGCTTCCTAAAGCTTTTATTGTTCATTGTTAAAGGCTACAGAGGCCTTAACACAATTCTTTCTAAATGGTGATTGGATATGATCTGAATTATGAATTAATCATTAAGATAGAAAGAAAATCTGTAGGAGAAAGATGTCTGCTTATTCTTTTCTTCATTTATTTAAACATACATTTAGAATGACCTATATTTAGATTATTTTAAGGAAGTCATATCAAAAGACATATATTTGAGGAAAAACACTTTTGCTAATAACTTATTCTTGGATGTAATGTTAGTTTGATATCTTTGTTTTTCTCTCAGTTCACTTAAAAACATTACAATCTTTCTATCTTAAGTAGACTCCACTAACTCCATCCTAACCCCTTTGGAAAGTAAAGGGACTGCAGGGGATAAAAACACAAGACAGCTTTGGTTTTATCAGGTTTTTTGTTGTTGCTGTTGTTGTTATCTTTTTGTGACTGCCATGGGAAGCCCATAAAAGCTTCAAGTCTGATTTTGCTGAATAAATTCCAATAAGCTTTTCTTTGAAGGAGTGATCAGTATTAGGTACAAAAGGGGGCATTTCTTCAATATGTCCATTTGATTTTATTTGTACAACAACTACCTTTGTAAACCACACTAACATGTCAGAAATATGGAACTGTCTTCAGTTCACCGCCCTGTAAAAGATGTGTGTAGGGTGGGGGTAGAGGGAGAGAAAATAAATAAATAAATAAACCTAGGAATGCCTGAGTAAGTAATTTTATTTTTTATGATTCAAGCCCCAAAAGGTCTTGAACTGTCAGATTTATTGTCTCTCCAATTTTATGACTTTTAGTTGTATTTATTCTTTGATGTTTACCATCAACTCTGCCTATGTGTGCCATGGTCTGTGGGCTTTCCCATTGCTAAATCATTTTTTTTAAAGCTTTAGTTGTAGCTTCTATTTAGCATCAATCCCCCGAGACATGCCATTAACATGAATCATTTTTGAAAGTGTTCAGTGCAATATGAACTCCTTGTTGAGTCGATCACTCATTGCGATGGAAAGAAATGATGACCTTCTGAAAAAATACCCATGGGTAAATATTACCAGGGATGGGGGCTCACTGGTCAGGAATTTAGGATTAAGGTGCTCCCAGTACTTTCACCTTTGCCCCCAGAGAGACAGACAGAAGGTCAAGCAGCTTCTAGAGGGAAAAGGAAATGAAGGATTCAGGGAGAAGAAGGAGAAATGGTGACTTGAAGGGAGTGCTCTTTTGTCACAGGGTTGGCTTCTTCCTGTGTGGAGGTAAAGTTCACAGCGGGAAGATCTGAGGTTACCACAGGATGCGGACTGTAAGGTATATTGAATAGGCAGGTTTAATTAGGTACCTGATGAAGAGAACATCAGGGGCTATTAAGACAGGAAAAGAAGTTTATTTACCGAATTGCTGAATGGTGGGGGGAGGACTTATCTGGCCCAGGGACCGGAAGAGGTGTGGCCAGGTGGGGGAAAGGTGTGGCCACGCTGGATCCAGTTGCCTGGGATCCTCCTAGGGTCAGATGGGAGGTGTGACCAGGGATGGCCCAGGATGTGTTCTAGCAGGAGGGGGAGGTGACTGCTTCGAGGTATGCCAGTTACCTAGGTAACACAGATACTGGGTGGAAACTTAGCCAAGAGGTAGGGAAGTATCTGCACAGGGCCTGCATGGCTAGGGGCAGACCTTACATGGGCAAAATGCATTCTTCTCTAACACTAGTGTTAACATTTCCAGCCCCGTTTTCTTTACCAAGAAAAATTGTATGGTTACAGTCTCTGATTTCTTTATCCTCTCTTAGCTACTCAGATCAGATGTGAGAATTCTGATGTCTAAAGAGTTTCTGAAAGAACCAAGTGGAATTATCATCAGTGACCACTGTTAAAAGCTATTTTATTACATTTTCCAGATATTTTAAAGTTTCCAGGCTTGTGTAGCCAATTCTGCAAAGACTGGGTCACTCATAACATACACAGATTATTCCAATAGGTTGCCATTCTTTCTCTACTTACATTTTTATTAAATTTGGCCTCCAAATATTCTCCTGTCTTTTACCCAGGTATCTCCAATTATCTCAGCAACTTCCTCAAATGAAAACATACAAATGTACTCTATGCTATCATTAGAGGTATATGTATACTCGGTGACTTAACTGAAGTATAATAGACTCTATGGAGAATGCAAATAGCATAATTATTTAGAAAGATTAAGTCAAACCCAACCAAATAAGTACTAGGAAATGGTTACTTGCAAGGAGGGGGTTAAGGAAAGAGGGGTAGAAGAATGAATGTGGGAAATGAATAGAATGTAGGCACAAAACAAAAAAATAAGAGAAGGGTTGTCTGGAAGGGGATGTGAAGATGTTGAATGGATGACACAGATCAAGATGCATTATCTTTATAAATTGCTTTGTTAAATGGAAAAAATCAATACCTAATCTAAAAATGAAGAAAAGTGAGGGAAGGGGCGAAGTGGGGGGGGTGGGAATGTTGAAAGGGGTAACATCGATCTAGAGGCACTGTATTCATAAACTGCTGTGTTGAATGGCAACTCGTTTGCACAACTACTTAAAGAAAACAATTTTTATAAGTTTTTTATTGTGAAAATACTGTACAGAGGGGTTACAGTTACATGAACAAGGTAATGAGTACATTTCTTTTTTTTTAGGGGGGGGTCCGGTCATGGGGCCTGGACTGTGGGCCTGGGCGCTGTCCCTCAGCTCTTCAGCTCAAGGCTAGCACTCTACCCCTTGAGCCACAGCACCACTTCCGGCTTTTTTCTTTTTGCTTATGTGGTGCTAAGAAATTGAACCCAGGGTCTCATGCATGCAAGGCAAATGCTCTACCTCTGAGCCACCTTCCCAGCCCCATGAGTACATTTCTTATCAAGCATTGTTGCCTCCTCTTTTGTTTTCCCCTACTATCCCTTCCCTCCCACTTCCACAATGACAATCCTCCCCAGAAAATATTTTTTTTTAAAAAGGATGTACACAAAGATTACAAAATTATTAACAAGGTGATGTACGGAGGCGTTAAAGTTACACAAGTAAGGTAATCAGTACATTTCTTGTCAAACTTTTTAACCCCTTCCCTCATTTTTCTCCTACTTTCCCTCCCCCAACACTCCCCTAGTTGTACAGATCATTTCCAACATATTGTCTTGTGAATATCGCTGTTGCATTGGTTCCCAAGCCAGGCTCAGATAACTAACTGCAGCCCACGGGTCCAATGTAGCCTGCTAACAGTTTTCATACATAAATGTTATTGGAAGGCAGTCATTCCCATTGCTTTCTGTGTTGTCTGGGGTGGTTTTCAATGCAAGGAGGTGGTTGAGAAGTTGAAACAGAGTCTTGCTAGCTCTAGGATAAAATGCTAACAATTTGGCCTTTCAGAGAAAAAGTGTGGCTATCTCTTTTCTAAGTCAGAGTTGTTTACACATGATCACATTTGCTAAGTGAACAATATTAGTGATAATATTGCTGCAACCTTCCCATACTCGAAGACTAGATTGTTGAGTAAAATACCAGCCAATTTTGGGGGCAAAGTAAAGGAGGAAGCATTGAAACTCACTGGAATTATTTGATTTAATACTTTCAAGAACTGTATCAGCTGTTACATTTTTTCCCTGCCTAAATAGACTTTCTCCAAATTTCAAAGTAAAATTTTTGTCCTAAGTATTAATTTTGAACTTTTGGAGACAGCCTCATTTACAAAGTGTTGTCTGATTAGTCTTGTGTTTGCTCTTAACATTAATATAATTAATTTAATTGGAAATTTTCTATTCCTCAGGGAAAATGTGGTATGTTTTGGATTCAGTCTGCTGTTTTGATAAGTTATAATGTTTGACATTTTTCCTATTTTCATTAATTGCCTGTATTTTTTCCATTTACATCTCAAAATAAGGTTTTGTTAAAAAGTCGTGACAAATTGCTCATAGTCCAGCCGATCAAGCTTTCTTGACGAGAATTTGTGGAAAGTTTGAGAACATGGTACAATATCTTCCAGAAGTTTCTTGAGTTTAAAATATAATAAAGAACCTATGACAACAAAAAATACAACACAAAGGGAGAGTTAACATTTTAGAAAAGAAACTACTTCTGCTGGGCGCCAGTGGCTCACGTCTGTAATCCTAGCTACTCAGGAGGCTGAGATCTGAAGACTGCGGTTCAAAGCCAGCTTGGGCAGGAAAGACTGTGAGACTCCTATCTCCAATAAACCACTAGAAAACAGGAAGTGGCGCTGTAGCTCAAGTGGTAGAGTGCTCACCTTGAGCTGAAGAGCTGAGGGACAGCGCCCAGGCCCAGAGTTCAAGCCCCATGACTGACAGAAAAAAAAGAAAAGAAAAGAAAAGAAACTATTTCTATTAAGTATTTAAATTTAATATCAGTGTCAACTATTCTAATTCACCAAAGCAACTCTATGCTTCTCTAAACAATTTAAGTTTCTTGCAGTAATTCCTAAGGTTGTATCTTATTTTTCTCCTTTTTATCTGAAGTTCATGTGGTTTTTATTTACCGAAAAGCACTATAATTTAGATAGTTTCACATGATCAATATCTATGATTAAGAAAAGACATTATTGCCTTATAAAGATGAATGGTCTGTTAGTGTAAGTAGTTTTATATCTATTTAACTTTTAAGAGTCTAAGATTAGCTGGATATGATTGCATGTGCTTGTAATTCCAACACTCAAGAGGCTGAGGCAAAGGATGGCAAACTCCAAGACACCCTGAGATATATCGTAAGATCTTATTTTATAAACAAAACAAAGAAAAATAGACAAGCTAACAATTGTAGAATAAAAATGTGGAGGAACACAGGAGAAGTCTATGTGTTATTTGTGAAAACATATGCATGCATGGGCACACACACACACACACACACACACACACACACACACACAGATACCCACACAGAGTTTACATTGCACTGCTCCAAGATAAGATGCATAAAGATACCCCACTGATATAATGGTGTCTTCGATTTTTAACAACCAAAAATAAACCTGGAGGGCAAAGGCAAATCTCATTTCTTTTGCTGTGTAAAAGCATAGTTAGTAATTTGCATTTATGGAAATTATAGATTTATTTTATGTTGACATGCATCAGAAAGCATGGATAACTCCCAAAGTTAAGCAAAAATGAAATTTACTTTCCAACGGCCACTTCTTGGTTCCCTTCAGTGGTGTCTCCTTCTTGTATGCAAGAGAAGGTGAGGAGGGACAGAGAAAAAGAGAGGAAGGTTCTTATTTTATTTTATGTGCGTATCCTGGGACCTAAGAGCATTTTGTTTTATTTTATTTTATGTATAGTCCTGGAGCTTCAACTTAGGGCCTGCTGTCCTGGAGCTTTTCTGCTCAAGGCGCAAATAATAATAATAAAAATAATTCTACTACTTGAGCTACAGTTCTATTTCTGGCTTTTTGATGGTTAATTGGAAATAACTGTCTCAAGGACTTCTGCTCAGGCTGGCTTTGAACTATGATTCTCAGACCTGAGCCTTCTGAGTAATAAGCATTATAGGTATGAGCCACTGGTCCTGGCAATGCACTCTTTTTAACTATCTTTTATTGACACGACAGATTTGCATTATGTAATAATCATAAAGTTGAAAAATGGTCAAAAAGGACTAAGGACTACATTCTGATTTTTATTTCATTGTTATGAGAGAAAAAGTAAATATTGCAAATAAAATTAATAAAATATATTACAATAAAAAGGGAAAGAGTAATGGATCTATACTGCTGGACAATACTACTTTTGTAAGAGACAAAGTGATTGTACCCATATATTTATTTCTTGAATTAATGAAGTTTTTAGTGTCAATTTCTGCAAACTTGTCAATAACTGACAAAATTCTCTTCATATATTCATGTTTAATAGAATAGAGGCAGGGTTGTCAATCTCCTTCCATATGGAAGAAAGAATACTCATTATGAATTTAAATTAGATGAATTAATAAGTGCATAAATAGTCATAAAAGTCTTACTAGTAAAAGTTTCACTTCACAAAATACCCAGAAAGTCAAAATGCAAATAAAAGCTCCAAGCTGTCTTATCAAGTGACAGAATTGCACTAATTTAAGTTCAGATTCTTCAGCATTATAATTGTCATGACATTGTTTTTTTCGAATTTGCAGTTTAATTGTAGAAGGAGGTGGTACCATCTGGGCTGTGCCCTGAAATGGGCACCAGAGATGCCAAAGGAGTCAAAGTCCCACTGTGCAGCAAGGCTCTCAAATAACTTCATCTGGTATGTAATGTTTATTATAGATAAGAAATAAATTATTTCATAGGCTATCTATTTGTTATTACATTTCAGCAGAAACAGTAGCAATTGTTTAGAATTTAGACTATCAAACACCTTGTTTTCAGAGGAGTATTTGATCACTGACATAGTTTCAAACTACAGGTTCACGATGATAATAAAAATCAGACCCACTTTTCATTAGTCTTAACACCGTTTAAAAATATTTGATGGAGGGCTGGGAAGGTGGCTCAGTGGTAGAGCGCTTGCCTTGCATGCCTGAGGCCCTGGCTTCAATTCCTCAGCACCACATAAACAAAAAGAAAAAAGCCGAAAGTGGCACTGTGGCTCAAGTGGTAGAGCACTAGCCTTGAGCTGAAGAGCTGAGGAACAGTGCCCAGGCCCAGAGTTCAGGCCCCACGACCGGACCCCAAAAAAAAATTTTTTTTTTGATGGACAGTTTCCTGTCTTATGCCTGTGCCTGGAGTAGAGGGCTTTCACAGTGCCATTCTAGTGTGCTAATATGATTACAGCTAAGTTAACTTTCTCTGCCCTTACTGCTACTTACATGATCGTGGAAACCATTTAAGTTACTGTGGCTACTTCATAACATGATGGCTTAATTCATTGGTCAAACCTTTTTCTTCTTCCCATCTCCTCCTCCTCTACTTCCTCCTCCTCCTCTTCTTCCTCCTCCTCCTCTTCTTTTCTTCTTCTTCTTCTTCTTCTTCTTCTTCTTCTTCTTCTTCTTCTTCTTCTTCTTCTTCTTCTTCTTCTTCT
>NW_012267228.1:26706958-26732691 GCF_000151885.1 Dipodomys ordii | reverse complement strand
CCTAGCTTCTCAGGAGGCTGAGATCTGAGAATCCAGCCCTGGAAGCAAAGTTTGTGAGATTCTCATCTCCAATTGGTAGAGCACTAGCCTTGAGCAAAAAAAAAAAAAAAAGAAAGAAAGAAAGCTCAGGAATGGCACCCAGGCCCTGAGTTCAAGCCCCAAGATCAGTGTGCGCATGCACACACATACACACATACACATCTAGTAATGGGGAACAAGAGGAAAACAAGGCATCTCCCACTAATGAATGAATGAACACATGATTGTAGAAGCTTTCTGTGGAGCAATTAGCAGGAATGAACCTGATTAGTTGTTCTCACCTGAGGATTTTTTTTGAACTGTTAATGCCTAAATCTCCATTGTAAATTACAATCAACAACTGCTTAAAGCAGCTATTAGGCAGACCCTTAAGGTCACATTGCCTCTTCTTCCTTGCAGTGACAGAGCTCTGAACTGTAAGATCTAAAGTTGGAATTGGTATCATGTAAAAGGTCTGTATGTAGTTTCAGAGTTGAAAACAAATAAGCAAGATGAGTATAAAGCAATGTACATCCATATTTGAACAATTAAAATATAAGTTACATATTTGACAGTTTTTAAAACTGTCAAAAATTTTTTAATTTTTATTTATTTTTTATTGTGAAAATACTGTACAGAGGGGTTCCAATTACATGGGCAAGATAATGAGTACATTTCTTATCAAGCATTGTAGCCTCCCCCTTTGTTTCCCCTTCCCATCCCTTCCCATCCTCCCCCTGCCCCCCACCCAAAACTGTCAAAAATTTAATGGTACGTGTAAGTTAAAGACATATGTCATATGGATATGTACATACATACTCTATAACATAGTTTTAGCAAATATATCTAAAGCCACATGTTAAATAAGTGGTTGTCAAAGAGGAGCTCTGAATCACAAGGAAGTACTAAGTATCAAAGGAGGAAATTTAGACAAGCTGATCATCATTTATCAGTTTATATAAATTGATAATGATGGAGCTTGATTCTCTGAACCTTGGTGTAATTAATGATAAACAATGATAGTCACTAAGAACTGGTTGTGTTCCAGTCATTCTTCTATTTTCCTTAATTGTATTGTTTTAGTCTTCAAAAGAGCTCTGTGATGTAGGTAATACTATATAGTTACATTCATTTTATAGATTGAGGAAATGGAAAGATAAAATTGAATAATTTGTACAGGACATGACAGTGTCAGAGTTCTGTTGCCCCAGAGGGCGCTAGAGCGCTGCTCTTAACTTGTTTACCTACAGCTTCTAACAAAACTGGAAAAGATGGGGAGAGAAGGGGAGAGAGAGTAGGGGAGGACAGGAAAGAGTAGGAGATGGAAGAGGAAAAGAGGAAAGGAAAGAAACCGAGACACATATTGGCAAAGAAAAGCCAAGAGAGGAATCTATATAATAGCTATTTTAAGCAGTTGTTCCTAATTTACAACTGAATTAGCACTTGTTACAGGTAATCATTAAAGACAGAGCATTTATCAATAGTCACCTTTTATTTACTACTAAAAAGAGGAATGACTGGGCAAACCTATGTTAAGTACTTAGCTTAACCATAGCTTCCGTTTAGGAATTTGTAACCCAAAGGTGGATGTTAAAAATATACATGTTCAAGAACAAAGAACAAATATGATAAAGGACAATAATATGTATAAAATTATTGATGAGAAAGACTAATGTGTCCTAAGGATCTACACTGGAAAAACTAAAAAGGAAGGAAGTAGTTTTCTTTCACATGAACCCTGCAGACATGCTGAGCTCTTCTCAGCACATCTTCAATGAAATACGTGGTGTCAATATGGTTTATTATAGGCTATGTGAACTTGAGTCACTAGATTAGAGTTATGTCTGCTAGTTTCTCCACTAGAAAGTTCCTGTTTTGCCCTCTGACATTAATTATTACTCTGGAGAAATATTGTGTGAAAGACTATGAAAACATCTTGGTTTTGTTGAAATTTGTTGAAATTTTACATCATTTGGTGAATGTCTATAATAATTATCATTCCTATAGTGACTCAGTGTCTTCTAATTCCCCATTCCTGCTAAAATTATAAAGTAGAATTCTTTTGTGAGAAGGGAATATTCCATTTATTTTGTTATTGATATGATTATGGATTCATGGAGCGTTATTCTATGGTCTAATACTGTGGTTTATTTTGTTTCAGATTATTCTCGCTTGGTTTTAAGAAACCTCCCTGTTTGCTCTTGCCTTTCCTACGTGCCATACACTTCTGTGAGCACTTACTCACTTCTGAGTATCACATGAAGCAACTAGATCAGCCATTGTCTTCTGAGCCCTGGATAGAGTATCACCTGTTTTGCTATGGGGCCCAAGATCCTTTTCTTTAAAGATCAAAGTCTGAAAGCAGAATGTACTCAATACTACTTGTGTGCACACGCACACACACATGCATATGAATCCATGAAGACTCACACATCTATATGAATTCCAATTCCTATCTACATATGCAAAATAACTACAGATAAGAATTTATTACTCATATTTCCTATTCCAATCCAGCACTACAGAGTTTATTTTATTTTATTTTTGTGTGTTTTTTATTGTAAAAAATGCTGTACAGAGGGGTTACAATTACATGAGCAAGGTAATGAGTACATTTCCTAGTGAACATTGTTGCCTCCTCCTTTGTTTTCCCCTACCATCCCTTCCCTCCCACCTCCACAACTCCCCTGCACTGCGCCGAAGTTGTAAAGTTTGTATTCAAAGAAATGAACCCCAAGATAGGGACACAAGTGACTTTTTTCTTTCTTGCTATTGTTTCTAATGTGTTTATAATGTACCATGTGAACTTTTTGTTTCTCTGTATATTCCTCCCCCATCCATGGTATAACCCTTATATTCACTGTATTTGATGTCAGTGTCCTGCATCTTGTATATACACTTCTCTAATTTGGAGAGGGGAAGGGAAAAAACAAGCAGGTTGACCCATTGTAACAATGATATGTACAAAACATGGGGTTTATTTTAGACTTTCTTTGTTCTTAATTTTAACTTCTTTCTCTAACAATGAAAAGCCTATGGCATATTCAATTATTTGATCAGCTTTGATATATTCCTAAAATAGTTTCAGGAATTTTAGGCCATACCCACATCGTGAAATGTCACTATCTAGGTTAGGTGACTGCATTTATGGTTCTTTTGTATTAACCCTATTCCTTGGCTTCTTTTACGCAGTAAAATATATAGAAGACTCATCTCTGGTTTTACATTAAGATCATTGAACTACTACTGGTACCAGCTGAGAGATAGGATTCCATTTTCAGTCTTCTGAATGTAGTTATCCAATTTTCTCATAAATGTTTGTTGAAAAGTCTATTTTTTCTTCAATTTACATATTAGGCTCCTTTGTAAAAAGCAAAAAACAAAACAAAAAACCAAATCCCAAACCAACAGCTATAGATGCACGTATTTATTTCAGGATCTTCTACCTTGGTCTTCCAAGGATCTTCCATCAGTTTTATATTTGTTTTTGTGTCATTACCATGGTATTTTGGTAGTATAGCCATTTTCATGATATTGAACTTGCTAAGCCATGATTATGGAAGGTCTTTCCACTTTCTGATAACTTCTTCAACTTCCTTCCATAGGTTTTATAGTTTTCTTTGTAGAAATCCTTCTCAACCTTGGTTAAGTTTATTTCTAGGTATTTTTAGAGCTATTTTGAATGGAATTGTTCTCCTAGTATTCCTTTAATTCTGTGGATTGTTGGTATATTAAAAAAAACTAACTGATTTGTATGTATCAGTTTTGTATTCTACTATGATGCTGAAGATGTTTATCAAATTTACAAGTTGGGGGGAATGCAATCTTTAGTGTCCTTAAGTATAAGATCGTACAAATAGAGATACTTTTGTTTTTTCCCTATTCTATTTGGATCCTTTTTATATTTTTGTCTAGCCTTATTGCTGTGGTGAATTGTTGCAGTATTATATTGAAAAGGAATAGTCGAGTGGATACCATTGTCTTGTTCCTGACTTTAGGAAGAACAATTTCAGTTTTCCCCTGATTAGTATGATGGTAGCTATAATTTTTCACATATAATCTTTATTAGGTTGAGGTACATTCCTTCTGTTCCTAGTTTCTTCAGTATTTTATCATTAAAGGATGCTGGATTTTGTCAGAGGCTTATCCTGAATCAGTTGGGTGATCACATGATTCTTGTTATTAATTCTGTTTTTGTATGTATTATGTTCATTTATTTGCTGATTCAAACGCATACCTGGAGTGATCAGAACATGTGATGTGTTGTTGAATTCTGTTTGTAAGTATCTTATTGTGAATGTTTGCATCTGTAGAGACTTCTCAAAATCAGTCTGATTTTCCTCTCTATCGCAGAAATGTTTGAAGATCAATATTAGTTCTCTTTTAAATGTCTGGTATAATTTGGTAGCAAATTCATCTGGTCTCAGGGTTTTCTTTTGGGAAAATTTTAGTATTGGTTCAATGTTGTCATTTATTACAGATTTATGCAAGTGGTTCATATGTTCTTGGTTTAATTTTGGTAGGTCAAATGAATGTAGAAAAGTATCGATTTCTTCTAGATATTTGTTTATTTGAAAATTTTCTTTTTTCAAATTTGCTCATGATTTTCTGAATTTCACTTGGATTTGTTGTGATATCCCAGTTTTCATGTCTAACTGTATTTATTGGGTCTTTTTTTCTCCTCCTTTTAGTCAGATAGGATAAGGGTTTATCTATCACATGTATCTCTTTTCTTAAATTGATTTCTGTCCTAATCTTTATTTGTTTTCATCTACTAATTTTGTCTTTGGCTAATTTTTGTTTTACTAGGAGCTTGAGCTCTCTGTCTCTCTCTCTCCCTCCCCCCGCCTCTCTCTCTCTTTCTCTCTCTCTCTTTCTTTCTCTCTCTCTATGTATCTCTATGTGTATGTGTGTGTATATATATATATATATGTATATATATACTCATAGCTATAAACTTCCATATTAGCACTACCTTTGCTATGTTCCAAAGGAACTAGTAGATTGCATTCTCATTTTCATTAGTTTCTAGATACTTTTGGACTTTCATGCCTGGGCTGGCTCTGAAGTGTGAGCCTCAGATCTCAGCTTCCCAGAGAGCTAGGATTATAGGCATGAACTACAAGCACCCACTTTATTTTAAAAAATTGACTAGTGATTTTGGAACTTCATCTAAAGAAACTTACTTTATGGTCTCAATTACTTTCTTCTATGGATTTTATTGGGAGGGAAGGGTAGATATTTAATGTTTTCTTTTAGAACTACCTTGATTATTCTAGTTTCTTTGCCATACTTCTATACAAATTTATAAATTGACTTCTTAGTTTTATAAAATGCCTGTAGGTTTAACTTGAGACTGTGTTGAATCTATAGATTAATTTGATATGATTTATATTTTACCAAACTCTTTCTTCTATCCAGTCTGAAGACATGAAATACTTCTTCATATAATTTGTTCTTTTTAATTTATTCTATCAGTATTTTGTTTATTTCAACACACCAATTATGCAATGGTATTAAAAATTATAGCTCCACTGTTGTTGCTTGTATGGAAAATAAAATTGATTTTTATTATTGATTCTGTATCATGAACTATGCTGTCTATATTCAATTACTTACTCTAGTTTTATAACTTACTTGGGATTTTCTATGTGGCCAGTTATATCATGTGTAAGTAGAGACAGTTTCATGAATTATTTTCTTGCTCTTGCAAGAAAAAATTTCTATTAGAAATTTGTTGAATGCAATTAGCAAAATAAAGATAGATAGGTAGATAGATAGACAGATAGATGGATAGATGGTATTATTGTCCTTTTGCTCACCTTAGGGTGAAAACATTTAGTTATTCATTGAAATTAGGAACCAAATTTCTGTAGAGTTTCCTCATCTGGTCAAGAAACTCTCTCATATTCATAGTTTGCTGAAAGGTTTGATCATGAATTAATGTTGCAATTTATCCAATGCCTCTTCTGCATTACTGAGCTAATCACTAAGTTTTCCTCTTAGCCTATTTATATAACAGCTTACATGACTAATTTAAAATTTTATTTATATATATATGTATTATACAAAGGGCTTCATTATGATATGTCTATACATGCATATAATGTATATAATGCATATAATGTGGTCAGTTTGCTCCTCTATTACTTCCTAATTCCCCCTTTTTTTGTAATTTTAATGAATTACTGTATTCATACATAAAATAAAATTACTTTAGTCAAGTGTGGTGATTTAACCCTGTAGTCCTAGATACTTTAGAGATAAAGGATCATCATTTGAAGCCAGCTGGGGCATTTTGTTTTAGGCCAGAATAGGCCTGTTCTATAGTTCTTCCATTTATTGCTTGGATAACAAACCCTACTATTGAAGCAATTGTGCTTTCCTCATAGCTTGGTATGGCAGACATTACTTAAGATAAAGTCTCATAAACCTTTATGTCCTTGCAACTAACCTTGAAGGGCGGTCCCTCAATCTCCATGTCCAGTTTAACTATGATTACAGGTTTGAGCCAATGAGCCTGTTTTCATCAGAGATGTTTTAATTCCATGTCATATCTAAGTCTAATTCTATTGATGGTTTTGTATCTTAGCAGTATGTTGTTTTGTCCTGCCATTTTTAATGCCTTACGATTTTGTTGCTGTGGTTGAAAATAGATCACTTCATGGTGGAGACTCAAAAGCCCTATAGAGCTATAACCATATTTAGGAGATATGATTGATTGTATATGTGTAGAAAGCTTGATGCCAGTGAGAAATTGCTGATTTGTGTGTTTGCTTTGTCCTGTTTGCACAGAATTCTGAGTGATTGACATTACACAGTGATCCTGTCTTTGGGTACGATGAGTGCCTGTAGGCACCTAATATTTGTTTCTGCCTTACATCCTGTTATCTACCTCTTGGAATGTACCCTTTGATCTGTAAACCGAAACCACCCCAAACTAACATGTATTATCTATCTCATTAAAAGAGGATGATGGAGGAAATTTTGGAGTTTATGGTGTCTGTCCATTAAACTCTTCATCAGTTCCCTGGGCAACATGAGTATTTCTCATGAGTAATCTCTTTTCTCCATTGCAATGTCTGGTGGATGGAATGGACTGGCTAATAAACTACATGGCTAGTAGATTTTATGCCTACATATAGCTAGTTATGCCTTTTCTTTTGTGAGAATCCCTTTTCAATCCTGCTACTACTTAATTTGCACACAGTGAATCCTTCCAAAAGTTGAGAATTGATGTAGTCTCCTTGTGACTAGTGTTTTTTTTAGGGTGTCACATTCTTTCAGTGGCACCTTGTATTCCAAGTTGGACTGTTTGATTGGTAGGTTTTTCTAAATGATACTTCTTACTCAGCCTTTTACTCTGTTTTTTTTGTTCATATTGTTTGTTTTATTTTTTTATTGTGAAAATACTGTACAAAGGGGTTACAATTACATGGGCAAGATAATGAGTACATTTCTTATCAAGCATTGTAGCCTCCTCCTTTGTTTCCCCTTCCCATCCCTTCCCATCCTCCCCCTCCCGCCCCCCCCACCAATCCTCCCCACTCCCCCCTCACCAAAGTTGTAAAGTTCGTTTTTGACATAAGGACTTGTACATCTCATTTTGCAATGGGTCCACCTGTATCCCTATTTAAAGGATTTGTTTTTCCCTTTCCCCTCCACAAATTATACCGACATCAAATACAGTGAAAGCAGGGGTTATACTGTGGGGGAGGGATATACAAAGCAACAAAGAAATAATCTTATAAATGTGTTAGAAACAATCACATGAAAGAAAAAAACATATTGAGATACCACCTCACTCCAGTTTGAATGGCTAAAATCAAGAACTCTAATAATGACAGATGCTGGAGCAGATGTGGACAGAAGGGAACCTTACTGCATTGTTGGTGGGAATGTAAACTTGTTCAACCACTTTGGAAAGTAGTATGGAGGTGTCTCAAAAGACTCCACATAGAGCTCCCATATGACCCAGCAATCCCACTTTTGGGCATTTACCCAAATGTTTACAAACAAGACCACACTAAAGTTACCAGCACAACTATGTTTATTGCAGCACTATTTACTATAGCTAAGATATGGAACCAACCCAGATGCCCCTCAGTAGATGAATGGGTCAAGAAAATGTGGCATATGTACACAATGGAATTCTATGCCTCCATCAGAAAGAATGTCATTGCCCCATTTGTTAGGAAATGGAAAGGTTTGGAAAAAATTATATTAAGTGAAGTAAGCCAGGCCCAAAGAAACATAGGTCCCATGGTTTCCCTTATCTGCAATATCTAGTATATGTCTGAGTCAAGCAGAAAAGGTCAGATAAGGTGATGTTAGGGAAATGAACCCTAAGATATGTACTAAATATTTTTTTACTCTGTTTTAAATGGTGCTTAACTCCAGATTCTTTCAGCTAGTCTAGAACTATTCTGTCATTACTAAGTCTTAAATAGTTGCGGTGTCTATTGGTTTCAGGCATAATTGTCTCAGTTTTTGTCTCCAACTCTCAACATAATCACATTTAACATATAATTCCTGTTTTTCCCCAAAAGTAAAGTGTTGCTTTTTTGTTCTATTCCTTCCCCAGGCTACAATGGTTTTTAACTAGGCCTTCGTGGTAAGAGCCTGGTTGCCTTTAGCTTCAGAGATTCAGACCTTCATGATTGTAAAGGAGATAGAAGAAGGCAAAGGCTGGACATGTACTTATAGCACAGTGGCTCCTATTTTCCTTGCTTAAAACTGCTGTTTTTCCTGGGATATTCACCAATCATTAGAGGAGGTTGGTGATATCACTAGAAAGTTAGCACAATCATCTTGACTACTGAATCTGGATACAGAATATTTCAGGTAAGATGGAAAGCAAAGTACTAAAAAGTATAGATTATTTTTAAGTATTACAAAGTTTAGTAGAATAGAAAGGCACTTTCAGAGGTGAAAGTCAGTTGTCTCAGAAAAGGAGATTGAAAATTGGCAATCAACTCTTCATCTGTGATTACCCATGACCACCTAAAGAAAGCCTACGTGAAGATGATGTCAAGCAAAATGAACTCCAAGATATGGAAACAAGAAATTTTCCTTTGTTGTTGTTGCTTTTAATGTACTATGTGATTTCTTTTTTCTTTTGTGTTTTTCTAGCTATGATTTATCTCCTGTTGTCTCTGTATTTGACTTTGGTACCCTGGGTACTCTATGTTTATCTGAATTAAGGAAGGGAAGAGGAACAACAAAATTGTAAGACAAAGGACAAAGGGTAAACCAATGTGACAGAAATACCCACAAGACAATGTGTTGGAAATGAACTGTACAACTTGGTGGGGGGAGGGAAAGTGGAAAAAATGAGGAAGAGGGTAACAAGTCAACAAGAAATGTACTCATTACCTTAAGTATGTAACTGTACAACACCTTGACAATAAAATTAAATTTAAAAAATAAAATAAAATAATCTAGCATTTTGCAAATGCCAAAAAGAAGAAAAAACTACTATGAGAAGAAAATTTGGAGCTCAACAAGAATAAAACTTCGTGTTAACGTCCCAACGGTAATTCTTAGTCACTCCAACTAGTTTGAGCTGGAGCCTGGTGGTTGGCATTGTACCCCTTTCATTCTTCTCTGTAATTGGACAGGGTGATGTATGTAATTGCTCTGTCACTTAATTTTTGAGCTCTCATGATCAATAGGCTGCTATGTAATGATCAAAAACTCTCTTGTATTTCTTTGACTAACTGGAGATCCTCTATTGTAGGACCCCTTTTCATATCTCCATTTCTCATTTCTAACTTCTGTCCATTAGTGGGGGTCTGTGTTTATAACTGAGTATGTCTTCTCCTGTATAGCCACCTCCTACAGCTCTACAATCTCTTACCAGTGCATTTTCAGTTTCTTCTACTCATTTGTTTTGGAATCTTACTACTTAGCAAGGCTTAGCCTTTTCTTATTTAAAAATGCTTTATTCATAATTTCTATTATTTTCATATATTGCTGGAAATGAAATTAGGAAAAGGGTTGTAAACATTCTTAAGTTTTCCCCCATTGAAACAGTGTTTTCAGAAGTTTCCTCTTAACCTGTTTACATTCCCAGGTGCACTTAATTTTTTCTCATACTAGAAAAGGGTGTTTAGAATTTTTATTAGGGTTACATTAAAACTATAAATTCAAATAAAAATGGCAGTTTTATACCTTTGAGAAACTTTCATTGGTAGGTCCTTTAATCAAATATTCTGTATATCCCTCAATAAACTTCTATAGTTGTTTCCATATTGTTCTTGCACATTCCTTGTATTATTAAATTAACAGTATTACAGATACAATCTTCTTGTCATTGTATTGTTTAATCAGATATCTGGGACATGAATTATAGGATATTTATATTCTAATAAGTTAATTTATTACACTATTTAGAACAAACTTGCAATTGGCTATGTATTTTTATAAAATTTTCTTATCTTTTCCACTGGCCACAGCTTTCAGGAATATCACCTTTGACTTGTTTCTGATACTAGTGAAAATAACTTCCTACTTATTATGTCAGTATCTTTTTGATCTTTATTGAAAAGATGATGAGCAGGGGGATTACAGTTACATAAGTAAGGCAATGAGTACATTTGTTTTTAAAGACTGTTACCCCATGCCTCAAAATTCACAGACCTCTTATTTCAGGTTCCCAAGTAGTCGGGATTAAAGCTGTCTGCCATTACACCCAGCTTACCAACTGGGTTGTTCTGGCTATTGTCCAGCTGCACCTACCTTACATAAGTGATACTACATCACTGCTGTTCTATCAGGTCTCTTTCTCTTTCTTCTTAGACTTTGGCTGGATAGTTTCGAGACACATCAGTTTTTGATGCATTCAAGAAATTAATGCCATGAAATGTGGCACTTGATGGATGAGACAGACTACTTCAAAATTCATCCTAATTGCCATTTTTATAAAGGGTGGCTTGCTTTTACAGCTTTCACACTGATTCCAACCCCCTTTCCAGCCAATACCCCACCTCCTCCCTGCAATTTGGAATGGAGAGAGGTCCTATGTACTCTTTTATATAAGGTTCTTTTGCTCTATGTAATAAAAATGTTACAAATATGCAAGATAAAAATAGCTTAGGTAACATTGACATTCAAGGTTTAACAGCCTCTAACATCTTGCAAAAGATATAACACTGCATCATTGGCTCAGTGACATACCCCAAAGCATTTGAATCTTTTAAAGGAGGTCTTGAGATAAAAGAAAGTCATTCTGCATCATCACCTGGGACTGTGGTATTTAAAGGTCATCAGGAAAAACATCTTTCTGACACATAACATCAATGGCAACCTCTCAGTATATGAGCTGATGATCATACATTGTTAAAAAGCATTGTGTGACAAATGGAAGTAAGAATGTTTGTCATCAAATATTTTCTGCTGCTTGTACAAATAGAAAAGATAAGGCTGGTGATATTTATTCTTCTGTCTCCTAGTACATGTGCATATTTCTATCAGTGGTTTATCTTTATAGAGGCATTTCCTATAGAGATAAAGCAAACAACCTTGCATTGAGTTTTTAGCCACTAGTAAAGTAAATTTTAGTGTTGGCTGCCAACATCCATAATTATACAAAAATACACTTCTGGCAAAGAAAAAAAAACTCTAATCATTCACTAACCAATAAATCAGTATCATGGACTCATTCAAAATTATGTCATTTTATGGCTTCTGGATGACATAAGATTACTTTATAAACCATCTGTGATTAATTTTATATAATGTGATAAATAATACAAAATTTTAGATGATTTTTGAAATACACATCTAGAAATTCTTAACATATCTGAAAGGAAAGGATCGGTTGCTATAAAAGGACAATTGAAAAGACAGAAATTTTCAGAGTTTCTTTCCAGATAAAAATTAAGATTTTGTTCAATGGGCTTTTTGTGTGCAAAAGCCCTGTATAAAATTAGTATATACTAGAGAAAAGAATGCAAGGAATGTGTGACAGTTTCTGTTGGGGTGGGTACCAGTGAAAGGGGGAGGTTCAACTGAGAGGATGAGGAGGATAAAAATGATGGAAGTTCTTCATTGAAACACCCTTTAGGCCACCAATATATCTTAATAGAAATAAATTATAATATTTTCTATTCTGCAAATTCTATTTTACAAATACTATTAGTGAGCCACATAAAATTAGATTGTAAAGAGGAAGGTTGCTATTTGTTTCACAAAGGGCATTTGGAAAATTAAAGTAGTATTTATCTTCATAATACAACATTTTCATTTGACCTCTGTATCAAAATGAAATTAGTTGTAATTTGTAGCCCTTAAATGGGTTTTGATTGTTAAGGACAGTTTCAGTTTTGAACCTTCTGCAGTTCAATTGTCATTCAAATGTTGTTTAATATCTTATAGTTTAACAATAGCAATCAAAATATTTAGCATATTTCTTAATAGTGTGTTTTTGTTGATAACTAATCTACAAATACTGTTTATGAAATTGTCTGGCATAGTCTAAAACCTAGAGGAGGATATACAACACAATCATGCAGTTTCATTGAAGAAAGTTAAATGAAAAAAAAAATGTTCCGTTTGTTGGCTATTACAAATGGACTGTCTGAAACTAGGCAATTTGTAAGAATACAACTTCATTTGGCTCATAATTCTGGTAGTCAGGAAGTCTAAGAATTGGGTGCTAGCCTCTGGTGAGAGCCTCTGTGCTGTATCATCCCATAGCAGAAGGAGGAAAGGGTAGCAAGTATTCAAAAAGGGGAGAAGCTGGGGATCACACTCCACCTTTTATCAAGAGCTCATTTCCATGATAACTTACCTAAGTCCTTAGTGATAGCATTAATCCACTCACTGCCCTTACAATCTAATCACCTCTTAAAGATCCCACCTTTCAATCCCATTGGAGTGGCAGTTAGATTTCAACTTGAATCTTGAAGATGACATTCATACTATAACAGGTACATTTGGGGGGGGGTGTGAGCAGGATTATGAGAATGAATGAGGAATGAACACGAACACGAATCTTGTACAAATCCACTCCTAGGAAGGAATGCACCACGGTGAGGAAGTGTGATAGGAGCCTGGCTCCTATTTGGAACTGCAATTAGGGATGACTGTGTCCATCAGGACCTGTAACCCTAGTGCTGAACCACTGCCAAAACCATAGTAAGAAATGTGTGGAGGGAGAGGGATACCAGGCTGGTTTTCAAACCTAGTTGAACCTAAATGACAACACTTGAGATCAACGTGACCTTTTTGGGTTTTTACTAAATGACAACACTTGAGATCAACGTGACCTCTTTGGGTTTTTATCTATGTTTCTGAAATCACTTACTCTGGCTCATTAAGCTACCACTTCTGGAATCATGTATTTGTCATTATCAGTAACTTACTCCTTCTTACTCTACAAGCATCCCAGTATCTAAGCCTCTCCCTCTCTCCCTCTCTTTCTCTCTCCCTCTCTCTCTCTCTCCCTCCCTCTCTCTCTCCCTCCCTCTCTCTCTTTGTCGTGCGCTTGAACTCTGGGCCTGGGCACTGTCCTTGCTTTCTTCAGCTCAAGGCAAGCGCTCTACCTCTTGAGCCAAAGTGCCACTTCCGGTTTTCTAGTAGTTTATTGGAGATAAGAGTCTCAGGGACTTTCCTGCCAGAGTTGGCTTTGGACCGCTATCCTCAGACCTCAGCCTCCTGAGTAGCTAGAATTCCAGGCATGAGCCAGCCGAGCCCGGCTGCCCCCTTCTCTTATGTTTGTAATCCATTTATTCTCACATGACCTCTACAAGAGTTCTCAGACACTAAAACTTCAGCTGACCCCTCTCCATGTTCCTCTTTATTATACTTAGATTCCATAATTATCCCTATGATCTCTTTTATTTGCAAATATCCTTAACTCTGTTGTAGTCCCCTCTCCATTGCTCCTCCTGCTAAGACTAATCTAGTTAAGATTGCTTCCTATTAAGGAAAGATAACCAGAAGCAGTCTTTAAGACTAGTCTTAACAGGAAGAATTAGTGTGCACAACTAGAAGAATTAGTATATGTACTCAGCATTCCAAATTTAATGTCTAAAATTATATTTATTAATTAGTATTATTCATTGTGGAGTGTAGCTAAAAACTAGTATTTTGCTACATTGCACATACCATTTTATTTATCTATAGTAATAATTAAGAATACAAAATACTTTGTTAAAATTGATTATATCTGGGAAAGATAGCAGAATCTCCTTAAATCTTATTGAACCCTAACTTCTCCATTCCTCACATCTGTGCTGCTTTATTTGAACATTGCTGGGAGAATCCTCACATGATTCTCATAATTGCAGAAATCAACTTCAAATGGAAACTCAAAGGGCAACAACAAAAATAGCAGCAACAACAAAACTATGGATAATTAAATAGGGTTTTTTGCTTGTCTCATATATTAAAAACAAACAACCCCCCCCCCAAAAAAAAAGATGTAGGAAGCTTCTGGCCAACCTTGAAATGTCATGAAACTGGGCTGCAATCTCTTGGTTTTTCTGACACAATTTCAAGATGGCCCCGGCAATCATGACCACTAATTCCATTTGACAGGATCACATCACTGGAGGCTATTTTGCAACAAGTATTCTTCTTCGTGTAATCTCTCTCTCTTTTTTTTTCTCAGATGACAGTGTTTTGTCCTATGTTATCCAGATTAGGTTCCTACTTGTCCCTGGACCAGGAACTGAGTTTACCTTTCCTGAAATCCTATCTTCACTGTCTAGTTCCTAGCATAAAGAAGTGTTCTGCCAGTGAGGGTCAAGAGGCTGAAATGGCTTATGTGGACAAGGATGTAATCAAAGGAGATACTTCCAGTATAAAAGTTTCCATGAGGCACACTTACATGTGAGCCTCATATTCATTCTACAGGGCCAATGTTTTGGTAGAGGGTAAATGATGCAGTAGAGGTAAGAATGGGAAATTCTGAGAAATCATGACAGAAACTTTTTAGTTTAGGATATATGGGAAATTCTGTCCTAGTTACACTCTGACTTTAATAAACAATCTTAAATATAATCTACAGCTTATAAATCAATTTTTTACCTAAACCTTTCTTACTTCCTTCAAAATATGTAAAGTTTAGTTACTAATAAACATTTTCAATGAATTTTGGTTAATTCTTTTAGGCAGAATTAGTATTTATCCAGAAATTCCAAATCTAATGTCTACAAATATGTTTATTAATTATTATTGTTCATTATAGAGAGTAGTTAACTAGGTTTTCAATACAGTGTCCATATCGATCTAGAGTAGTTTCTAGACTATAAAATACTTGGTTAAAATTAATGAAATCTGGAAAAGATAGCAGAATCTCCTTAAATCTTGGTGGTGAAGTATTACTCATGCATTTCTAGAGGCATGTGGCTTGTCAAAGCAGTATTCTATCCCAAATATTTCCCAAACCACCATCTGCTATTGAATTAAAGGGAAATTGAAAACAAATTCTAATTTCATAAAAAGCACCTCAGGTGAGGGGAATAGATCAGGTGTCAGAGTGTTTAGCATCCAAGTACATTATTTGTTTTCAATTCTTTCAATAAGTGAATATCAAATAAATGTTATTTCCTCTCTTGGCAAAGATTTGTAACTCGTAATTACATTGATACATGTGCTATGTCAGTGGCAGCAGTGAAATTCATAGTATTTTTATGTGAAATGCACTGTTTTATTACATTAATTCACATTTAATGTGTACACAGTAATAACCATAAAGTATGATAACCAAAGTTATATATTTTCTTCAGAACATTCATTTAGAGAGCTTTCAAAAGAGTCTGAGGAAATTAAAATATCAGTCAGTTTACCTCCAGGATATAGAGCAAAAGCAGAAAGCAGTATAATATCTTTTACAAGCCACCCATTCCTCCCCTCGTAATGTCCTTACTTCTGGCTGATAAAATACAATTGCCATAACTGTGTACACATATTTTTAACTATGATACACAAAACAAAGGTTTCTGAGGTGAATAAAATATACCTCCATCAGTAAAATTGCATTTCTCACATGATTACAAGCAGGAGGTTGAACAAGAGAAAGCAGTCAAGGTGCAAGTCTCAAAAGCCCCTTTCTGGGTAATGGACCATGGAAAGATGGTGCCCATAAAAGCAGCAAGTCTCCTATAAGAGGTATAGTGGAGACCCAGGGGAGTGTGAGAAATAACAAATGAGCACATACCCAGAAAACAGAACAAGAATGAAAAATCTCGGTTCTATTGAGGACTGAGAAAATAAAACAACAGAAAAGGATATAATGTTCTAAGATCTATAAAAGAGGAAAAGCGAGTGATGGCTCATTTGAACTTGGTAAGCACAAAATGGTTCTAGAAATAGAGGGAGCTGTCATCTTTTCCCTTTTCTTTCTTAAAAAAAATTCATCTGCTCTAGGATTCATACAAAGCTCACTATACCAAAGTAAGGCAAGTCTCAACTCAATTCATATTCCATATGCTTTAGGAAGGCCTACACTTTCTTCCTTTCATTGAATTCCTTCTTCCTTCATACCATCAACAATTTATTCTGTGATTCATGCTTTTATCCATTCAGTATTTATAAAGTACTTCCTCCCTAAATATGATTTCTCAATGAATCATGTTCCAATTAAATAATATATAGTAGCAGTGTAGATATTTTTGATGTTTCGGAAATGCAAATCGTGCACACATAATTTTCATATACTTAACCCAGAAGAAATGTGTGATACAAGACCAAAACCTCCTTTATAACCTTAGTCTTCTTCACCAAAATAATCACTCGTTCTTTCTTTGAATATTTATGTAGGAAAACAGAATTATATGCTCACATAGCTTTCTTTAGAAACATGTTTTAAAATCTAAAGCATTCTCTACAGTTATACATATTCACACAAGTACTCACATGTACGTGAACACACAAACACATATGCTGGGCTTTGTTGTTATTGTTTGTTGGCTGGTTGGTGGCAGACCTGGAGATGGAACTCAGGGCGTGGGCAATGTCCTCAAGTTTTTTGTTTTGTTTTGTTTGCTAAAGCTAGTGCTCTATCACTGAAGCTACCACACTACTTCTGGCTTTTTGGTAGGTAATTGGAGATAAGAGTCCCACAGATTTTCCTTCCCAGGCTGGCTTCAAACCATAATCTTCAGATTGCAGTCTCCTACATAGCCAGGATTGCAAGCCTGTGCCACCGGTGCCCAGCGCTTATACTGCTTTTCATGTTGCATTTTCTCTTAATTCTTTATTTGGAAGTTTTCTGTCACAAAACACCATGGTCAACCTTAGGAGCTGGTCTTTTCTTTTCTTTTCTTTTTTGCATTTTTTATTGCTATTGTAAAGATGATGTACAGAGGGGTTATACTTATGTAAGTCAGATAAAGAGTACATTTCTTTTTGAACAATGTCATCCCTTTCCTTGCTCATGAAAAGCATCTCCCCTCCTTTCTAGCTTCAGAGCAGGAGGCATGAGCAGTTTGGTCTGGCCACTTAAATGAATTCTTGCCAGAAGGACGAAGTTATGTGTGCTACTCCCCAATCTGGTCCATAACAATATTTATGCTGGTCCTTCTCCCCATAACCTATTGGTCAGCAGCCTGTTGATGAACATGGTGACTGTGGAAGCCAGATGTGGAGATCATTTGAATCAATTTCATAGCAAAATTGTTTTCTTGCTTATGTTATAGCCTAATATAGATACTCGAGTTAGTTGCATTTTAGGACATTCCAGAGAACGTGCTCTCTGCAGGACTTGGCACATCTACCTTCAATTTGTTGCTTTTGTTATTAATAATACTTTGGATAACCACACACACACACACACACACACACACACACACACACACACCCCTTTTCTGAGTTCTCCATGAGATAAACTCCTCAGTCAGATTGACGAACCAAGATCTTCAAAAACTCTGGTGCCTTATCAGCTCAACAAACTTTTCTTTCAAGTCATTTGTATTGTTTTTATGTCTTGAAGTAGTGTTCAAGTACCCCTTCTTTTCTACATTTTTGTAGTCACTTAGTTATTATAAAATTGTAAATTCTCCCCAATTTAATCAGTGAAAAATAGTTTTTGTTTGAATTTGCATTTTTATTTTTACTTTTTATTGTACAGAGGGGTCACAGTTGCATAAGTAAGGTAATGAGTACATTTCTTATTAAACTTGTTATCCTTTCCCTCATTTTTCTCCTACTTTCCCTCGCCTCCAACTCTCCCAAGTTGTATAGATCATTACTTTTAGAACACTGAGTGAGGTTGTATGTCTTTTTATGCATTTTTGATCCTTTATATTTCTTTTTTCTGCCACTGAATGTTTGTGTCATTTGAATATTTTCTAAAGAGTTATTTATCATTTTTGTTTTATATTTATCATTTTGTTTTATAACAGAACTAAAAGCTACTTGAGAGAGGTTATGTCAGATATTCCTTAGCTTAACTCCTAGCATGGAAGCTAAACACATTTGACCAGTTTTAGCGAAGTTAAAATATATTTGCAGTTTTACAACTCTTACTTCAACTGGATAAGCTATTATTCTTTGCATTTTGTGGGGCAAAAATAGAGCTGAAGGGACTGAAATGATTTGCCATGGTATTTAGTGGCAGAGCTGGGTGAGGATCACAATCTTTGCCTACCTACCTACCTACCTACTACATTGCTACAAAAAAAATCTCCAAAATAATATCATCATCTATCCATTCATCCGTTCATTCATGTATCCTTGACCATTCATTATCAATTAGCAAATATTCAAGGTGAATGGGTGCTAGCAAACAAGTAAAACAGCATGTGAAGATCATTGTTTACAGACACCTAGAGGGATTTAAAAATGCAAAGTGTGGAGCCCTGGTGGCTTAGGCATCATCCTAGCTACTCAGGAGGGCTGAGATTTGAGGATCACAGTTTGAAGCCAGCCTGGACAAGAAAGTCTGTGAGATTTTCATTTTCAATTAGCTATCCAAAAAAGCCAGAGGTAAAGCTGTAGCTCAAGTAGTAGAGCATAAGCCTTGAGTAAAAAAGCTTAGGGAGGATGCACAAACCCTGAGTTCAGCCCCAGAACCCGATCAAAGAACAACAACAAAAAGCACTACACTCTAGGTAAATTTCCAACCATGATCACTGGTTCATTGCAGATGTACAACTTGAAAAACTTGAAGAATCATACCCTATTCATCCATGATCTGTATTAGAAAAAATAATTAAATCTCTGTCCTAGAGGATCTGAAAGTTGTATAGAGAAAAATTGGAGGCAAAAAGTAAAATAAAAATACAATCCTGAGCTGCTTTTCTGTGGTTGTCCATAGAACCACATAATACCTATAAAAGAGTCAGTAATTGCATTTGAAATTTCTAGAATCTGGTTTACCCAAGACATGACATTATTTCTGGGTATCCAACAGGTAACTATTTTTCTGCACAGGAGATTTTAGGTATTTTGCTGAAAGTTAATGTATTCTCATTAGCAATCATCATTATCAGACAAAAATACCCTGAGGTACAGGAAGTTAGATACAACATAGCACCTGTATTGGATGTTACGGGCATTTTTAGTTCCTAGTACTTTGAAGGTAAAAATTGACAAAGTATCCTATTTATCATTATATTTACAGAGTCTACAGCAAAGAAGCTCCATAAATACCAGTGAAATTAAATTTGATGGAATCCTGTGGGCTCAGGTTCAATCTTTTTGAGGCTAAACTGAACTGATAACAAATGATATGTCATTTAAAAAATATTTTCTGATAAAGCAATCAATTTAGAAGGAAAATAAAACTAAGAACCAGAATGATATGTCAAACCTTGTTCTTTATTAGTGGCTGTTAGAAAGATAAGGAAGAAATGAGTTGTTTCAGAAGAAAATTGTTTTCCAATGATTGACGACCTTGTCCCTCCTTAATTACTCATTATGTAATTGCTTTGATGGGAGTGCAGTCCTGGCTCTTTTGCCAGGACTACATCCTTTGTGTCTAGATGTGCCAGGATGGCTGTTTGTCATCATAGAATACGATATGTTGGTGCCTGTGCCTGTTGTACACATCTGTTCGATTCCCAATTGCCAGTTCCTGCATTTCTCTTCATGAGAACTTTCTTTGTCCACTAAGATCTGCCATATTCAACCACACAAGCAGTCAGTCAATGCGTAGCAATTAATACCCACTCTGGAAACAGCTCTAAAGAAATAACAGTATGGATGCACATAAACCTACCTTCCCCTTCCCTCTACTGGGATGATCTGAGGCATGTAATCTACATAGTTTTCCAGAACTTTACAAGCTCTGATTGCTATGGTGCCTCCTTGTCCCTCATGGTTTTAGGTGGGGTTTTTGTTGTTGTTTTTTACCCCCTCTGTCAACTTCCTCCTTGTCTACAAACTGCTCTGGACCATCCAAACTAAGACAACACATTACCCCCTTGATCCCATGTTTCTTTCTTTTATTTCACTCTTTTTAAAATTAGAGTACAGCTTCTCACACCTTTCTAAAGAAGATGAGTGGAAGGAAAATATTTTTTGAGAAACCATGCATTAAAAAACTCTCACACTGAGTTTATACTTTCTACCTTCACACTGGGTTTATAATTTAGATATGTGGAGAAAATTATAAACATTTAATAATCATAATAAAAATTAGTTTCCCTTCCATTCTGCCACTGCTTTCCAGCTTCCTGGGGCACTTGAGAAATTCAATGTCATTATACTCTCCCATACTCATTTGTGAACATCATGATGCCCTTTTGCTCTGAAAGATTTCAGAATCTTCTGTTAGTTGGATTTCTTGTCATATAATAATAATGTGACTTGGTATTGTTTATACCATTTTTTTCCTCATTTACTGACTTGGGTACTTTAAGTTCTTTTAATTTAGATATTAGTGCCCTTTGGGTTCTCCAAATCATTTTCACATCATTCTCCATACCAGTTCAGAACTCCTGATTTGCTGTCAAATTGCTGTAATACCTTTTAAAATTGTATATCTTTCTTCTGTTATGTTTTATGGTACAGTTCTGCAGTACTGTTTGCTAATGTTTCTCTCCTATCTGCCCTTAGAACAAAAAGCCCTGGAATTGCATCATCTAGACATATGTGGGTTTTCATGGAGGGCTAGCAAAGGTAAGAGATGAAAGGTGGCTTCTGAGTGCAAATTTCAAGAGCTACTTTCTTGTTGTTCTTGCCACAACCTAACAAAACTGTTAATGACTATTGGCATTTAGCCAAAAACAACAACAACCCACCACAGCAATCTCTTTCAAACAGAGTATATTTTAAAAAAGGGCATTTTTTGTGTACCAAAGTGTTGGAAGAACTAGGGAATCAAGAAGAGAAAAGAGGGACCGGAGTAGACCCCACACTTCTACTTTGGGAAAGAGAAAAGTGTTTCATGACACTATGCTGCTTAGAAGACTGAAACATCATTACTGTCTTAGCGACTACCACTGCTTATCTGCAGGTGCCTGGAGCCCAGTCCTGCTGATGCTGCTGAATTACAGCCTATGATCTTTTGCTGCTGCACTGGGGCTGCCATAACCGCTGCATCCATGTAGCACCTGACAGTCATCTCCAGTGGTTTCCATCGTCCCTGCCACCGCAGCTGCTACCATCGGAGTCGATGCATTCGTGGTTCTGAGGCTTTGGGGACTCTGTTGCTGCCACTTCCAGTGCCAGGAGAAAAAAAAATGCTTCTGTTTCTTTTTTTCTTCTTCTCAGCAATATGTTTTGATCATAGAAGTTCATCAGAATCCACCTGGCAGGAAGGTCTGAGTAATATTATTTTCGGGCATAAGGAAGAAGATGAGTGCAAATTGATGCACTTACATTTCTTGTGCACTAAGTAGGTACCAGGACTGCACCCAGCTTCATAACAACTATTGATAGTAGGAACGATTATTTCCACATTCAATAAATGGTGAAAATAAGTCCCACCAATATTGAGCAGCTTGCCTAAAATTTTATAGCCAGGAAGATAGACTGCCTCCAAGATCATTAGGATCACACATCTTGAGCTCTTATCCATTTGAATCCATAAGGTATCTAGTGAGCTCTTTACATACTCCCAGCTGACGTAAATTGTTCAACCCTCATCTGCATTAATAATCATATCATTCTTCACCCACTAACACAAGGAAAGTTCCCTCTGCTTTTATGATGCTTTTCTTTCACAGTAGAATGATTATCCTAAGTGATCTAGCAATATCAGTCCTTCTCTCCCCTTCCCCCTGCCCTTCCAAATCAGAATCTCCCTTTTGCTGTAGATGATTCCTATGCTCCTGAAAGTTTAAATATGGTGACACTATATACTGTCTCCCTCCTGCACAGTGTACCCATGCTTTCTGAGAGAAGGAAGAAAAAGGTTGTGGGTAGGAGTTAAGTCTTAAACTGCACTTGGAATTACTGCTTTCTTGTAAAATCTACCCTGACCTCTTAGATCATATGTCTCTGATTTCTACTCCATGATGTCTGATTTGACTCATTATTTTGTTGATTTTCATATATCTATATATAATCTATTTCTTTCTTTTTTGGGGGGGTTCCGTGGTGGGGCCTGAACTCTGGGCCTGAGCGCTGTCCCTCAGCTCTTCAGCTCAAAGCTAGCACTCTACCACTTGAGCCACAGTACCACTTCCGGCTTTTTTCTTTTTGCTTATGTGGTGCTGAGGAATCGAACTCAGGGCCTCATGCATGCAAGGCAAGCACTCTACCACTGAGCCACCTTCCCAGCCCCTATATAATCTATTTCTAATAAAGGTATTTATCGTTCTCGGCCATCCGTCCCAAACAAGCTCTTTCCTTCTCTTTTTTTTTTCATTTTGTAGGATATGCATTGGATTTATTTTCACTGCATTCTCACCCTTGTCCTATTGATTTTTCTTTCAGAAGAAACATTGTTTTTCTTCATTCTGGTATGCTTGGTAATCCCAGTCCATTAAATGGGTCCGACTCTGAGTATGAACTAGGTTTAAACATTTGTAATCATTGTACCTTACATAGATTTGTCCAGGTTCTGGAAATTTGATTGAATTGTCTGGAGATGCGATGATCATAGTAGAAAACAATGCTGCTCCAGATTTCTCAGAGTGGAGGAAAGTTTTCCCTTTACCTACCTGAACGTCCACTCTAATTACAGGATTAATTCCCTGTCGATGGTAAACAGATGGTCAGATACCAACAAGCCAAGAAAAAATAAGGAAATGTGTTCCTTATTGCTCTTATTTTCTTCTATTTCTTGTCCTTTTCCTTATGTGATTATAATATGAGACCACTCACCCCTGCCTGTTTCTCTACCAAGAGGAAGGAGATGAGCATATTCAACTCATGTGATCACTTTCAATTGGTTTCTGGGAGCTGTTGCCAAATCCAGGCATCTAATGAGCATTATATGAATAGATTTTCAAGGGAAATGATAGTTACATTTTCATGTAATGCATCAACATCTATTCAGCCTGTGAACAGCTCCTGAGTTCTCATTGGAGCTGATTAGTCATCCTTGTTCTCACTTGATTAAATTTGCTTGCAGTTGCCTCTAAGATTATATTGACAGATATTCCACCTTACAATTTAATAGAAACATTTTTGCAGGGTCTGAGCTGACACGGTAAGACAAATGGAAAAAGTGAATGTATCACACTCTATAGATCTGATTCATCACCCTATCTTCTTATTTATTTTTCCATGACTGGGAGCCAAATGAACAGGGTAACATTTGGTTTCAGTGATATGACTTTATCATTTGTGAGTTGTGGTTTCATGTTTTGAAAGTAAACACAATAAAAGTAAAAATGGAAGTTGGTGTGATTTGTAGTCAGTATATTTTATGAGTTAATTGTTTTAGGGTACATTGTGATTGGCACAACTTAAAATGATAGGGAAAGAAAATATAAGATTTTTCTAAAGTCTCTTTATGGTTGAATATAATTGAATCCTTTAAAACGTGGCCATTTCTGAGAAGTAAGAAAATATGTCAAACCTGAGGCATAAGCAAGGCGAGTTTGTTGAACGATTCTGATTTAATTTGCAAGCACAGAATCACTGATAATCTCTGTCAGCTTGCAAAGATGAGATAAAATCAAATAATCTTTGGTAGGACAACAGATAATGGGAGGGGGGAGTGGAGGAGCAGGGCTACTTTTTGTGAAGTACATCTTTATAGTATTCCATGATTAGGTTATGTATGAGGCCCTGTGGAGAACCAGATCATCAAGTAAGTAATACCAAGTCATTTTGTTCTCAGTTTTTCTTGCAAGTAGACATCCTCAAAGTGATTACAGAGAGGTTGATTGGTTCCTATACATAGCACCCCACACACAAACATACACACACCAAAGAATTGAGCATGTAAACACTGCCATCTCCTTCAGTATTTCCCTTTACTCTGAGGTATAGATCCAGTGCCCACATGAGGAGTGCTGTTGTCTGTTCTACCCAAGTAATAACCACCTATGGTGAATTCATTTAGAAAACCCAACAATTTGCGATCACATATAAGAAATATTTAATAGTTTTATATGTTCTTTTCTGTTTAAGAATCAATGAATCCCTTTTCTTCTAAAGTTAAAAATTTGAAAAAAATGAGCTTTTAAAAAAATAAATAATAAGCTGGCATTTTGGTATTGCATGGATCACCTATATCCAGACTCAGTATATACTTCAACAAGCACAGAGAGTCTTCTGTTTTATTTATTACTTTATTCTCAATGCCCATGGTGGTAATAGGCTCACAATATGGATTCTGTAAACATATGCAGAGGAAATCGATGCACATTCTGCCTGTTTTTAGTATGTAAGATGAGAGCATTAATAATTCCCTGACTTATAGGTGGGCTGAGGGGCATTTTAAGTGCTATAGAATTGGGAAGTGCTTTACAGAACTGAATTCTGCTTAATCAGTATTTACAGTCTCCTAACTTCTTAGGGGTGGAGAGACATACATGATTTCTTGACACCCTTAAGGAGATGATAATCACATTATAATTGTTATGTTTATCCCTCTATTCCACTGATTCACTTTTTCCTCAGTTTTTCCTCTCAAGGGGCCAGACTGAGATGAGTTAGAGTGCCACCCAGATCAGTTTGTGTGTGCTGGGCAGCTGTGAAGAAGGTAAATTCAGAGGAGTCTTAGGCTGTATAACACAACTTACTGTATTTTAATAGTTCACAAAACAAAACCAGAGAACTGTGACATATTTATCTGAGTGCTGGACAAAAAGAAAAATAAGAAAACAAACTGCAGATAAACGTTTGTGAAGTCTCAAAAAAGGTGGAGGAGACAGACATGATGGGCTACATCATCTAACCTCAGCACTCAGACACGAGGCTGAGACAGAAAGATTCTTAGATTGAGTTTAGCCTACGCTACATAACTAGACCTTGTGCTGAAATTATATAAATAAAACAATAAAAAGCTTCAGAAGCTCCATAAAAATAGTCCAAAAACAATGGTTATAAGAACATTTGTTAATGATTTCAGCTGATATGTAGAAAAAAAGCCTTCACAAAGATGAAGGCTTACAGTTGGCTCTCATAGGTAAGCACTTTTAACCACATAGTCTTTTTTCAATCATATTTTTATTATCTAAGTAGTTATGCAAAGGAGTAACCATTCAACAGATCATGATTGATGTCAATCATCATCCTCTTATTCTACCCCTCCCCTCAATTTTCTTAATTTCATAGGATACGCATTGGATGTCATGAATGCTTTCTTCCCTTTTCCTCTCTTTACTTGTCTACTTTCCCTCCCTTTGGCCTCACTTCTTCAC
>NW_012267228.1:26703082-26704968 GCF_000151885.1 Dipodomys ordii | reverse complement strand
CTTGAGCTGAAGAGCTGAGGGACAGCGCCCAGGCCCAGAGTTCAGGCCCCATGACCGGCAAAAAAAAAAGAAAAGAAAAAGAAAAAAAGAAATATACTCGTTATCTTGCCCATGTAATTGTAACCCCTCTGTACGGTATTTTCACAGTGATAAAAAAAAAGAAGCAAAAACTATGTGTATGTTAAGAAAGCACCCTAACACTAAGTCATATCTTCAGTCCCTCAAATCCTTTTTTATATTTTTTCCCATGTATCTTTCTCTACCACATAATTATAATAGCTAAAATAACAGCTAACTCTTCTTTAAGCAAAGAAGAGTTCTTAGTTCTTGAGATTTAAATTACTTGAGAAAAAGTACCTATATTTCATGGCTTTATATTAAAGTTACATTGGCAAGAAGCTGAGATCAAGTGGTGAAGTCAATGGAGGTGTGTTCTCACAGTTGAAAACACTTGCATATTCCCACAACTAAAACATGCAAGTGATGAGAAATGAAACCAAGTGGAAGAAACTACACCCTATAAGACATAGCACTTAGAAATGAATCACTATGGAGGGAAGAAGTGAGATTTGGAGCTAGTTGGGGATATTAATTCAATATCTAACCATGAACTCTCCACTCCTCTCTGCAACCTCCAGTGGAAGAGCATGGGCATCCTAATAATTACCTCCAGATTAACAAAATGCTAGGAATATTGTCTTTAAAGAAATGAGAACTTGAAAGGACAAAGAGTAAACAAATGCAACAGTGGTGCTCACTGGACACTACGCTGAAAATGAACTATACAACTTGTGGGTGGGGATGGGAGGGAAAAATTGGGAAAGAGAAGCAAAGGGGTAACATTATCAAAAAGAAATGTACTCTTCACTTGATTTATGTAACAGTAACCCTTTTTGTACATCACCTTTATAATAACAATAAAAATATTAAAAAAGGAAATGAGAATGGACTCTGAGCCTGGGCAGTGTGAATGAGTGGAAGCTGACAATATTACTGTCACCCATCCAGAATTTATGAGATGGGTATCAGAGCGGTGGATGATGCCTCCATACTGCTGATCAGCCTGCCACTGACAAGATCTACTCAGATCCACCCAACCACCCGTCAGGCTTTGCCATTTGTACCTATGAATGGAGCCTTATCAGCCACTAAATATTTGAGAAGAGCCTGCGTTATTGAACAGAAAAAGTCACAGACTGAATATTTGATCCACAAAAGCATCCTTATTACTAATTAATAGTCTCAAAGATAATCTCATAATTTATTCATAATACAAGATTAGAATTATCTTTATAAAGTAAAACAAAACAAAACAAAATGCTGGTGGTTCACGCCTCTAATCCTAGCTACTCAAGAGGCTGAGATCTTAGGATTAGGATTCCAAGCCAGCCCAGGCAGGAAACTGGAAATGGAGCTGTGACTGAAAGTGGTAGAGAGATAGTCTTGAGCAAAACAGCTCAGGGACAGTGGCAGGCCTTGAGTTCAAGCCCATGACTGACAAAAAAGAGCAAAAAACAAAAAAGCATAACTTCACCATATACATGTATATATAAATATGCATATGTATGTGTACACATATACCTATATGTTTATCTATGCAATTCACTAAAAATCTGTCATACTGAATACATTTATGGACCGTACTTTAATTTCTCTTGTTTGATTTTGTTTAACATGGTTTAGGAATCTTTCGTGTTAATGCAACCATACTCTTATCAATGACTAAACAATATTCCATCATGTCATGCTTTTTATTAGTAATGTGAGTTGTTCTTCTATTAAAAATGCAAGACATTTGTCAGATTACACATATGCAACATTTTATATTATAGAACATGTGTTGTTTATTATATTTTCATATGGAATAATTTACCATTTTATGGCAT
>NW_012267228.1:26702391-26703032 GCF_000151885.1 Dipodomys ordii | reverse complement strand
ATTTCATAGGATACGCATTGGATGTCATGAATGCTTTCTTCCCTTTTCCTCTCTTTACTTGTCTACTTTCCCTCCCTTTGGCCTCACTTCTTCACTTTTCAAGTTCCAGATTCCTGGTATTCATTTTGTGGGACTACTAGTCTTTCTAAAAAATTAAACTGAATTCTCCCCTGAAAATAGCATATTTTGTCCAATATATTTGTGCACACTTGCATACAAGGCTGATATACTTAAGTATATATCTATAAATTAGTTCTAGCCTCTATACGTGAGAGAAAACTTGTATACTTACTCTCCCTGGGCTTGATTTATTTTACTTAATGAGTTTTTTTCTTCTACTCTCATCAATACAAATAAATTGTTCTTCCATATACTTCCAGTGACATACTTAATGAAATGATAGGTTTTTCCTTGTGTACCAGGTCTCTGATTTAAAAAGAAATGTTAAGGCAATTTTGAGAATAAAAGACAAAATTTTTTCCAAGTCTTTCCATTTCCTAACAAATGGGGCAATGACATTCTTTCTGATGGAGGCATAGAATTCCATTTGTATATATACCACATTTTCTTGATCCATTCATCTACTGAGGGGCATCTGGGTTGGTTCCATATCTTAGCTATGGTAAATAATGCTGCAATAA
>NW_012267228.1:26680600-26700886 GCF_000151885.1 Dipodomys ordii | reverse complement strand
TCTGTTCTACCCAAGTAATAACCACCTATGGTGAATTCATTTAGAAAACCCAACAATTTGCGATCACATATAAGAAATATTTAATAGTTTTATATGTTCTTTTCTGTTTAAGAATCAATGAATCCCTTTTCTTCTAAAGTTAAAAATTTGAAAAAAATGAGCTTTTAAAAAAATAAATAATAAGCTGGCATTTTGGTATTGCATGGATCACCTATATCCAGACTCAGTATATACTTCAACAAGCACAGAGAGTCTTCTGTTTTATTTATTACTTTATTCTCAATGCCCATGGTGGTAATAGGCTCACAATATGGATTCTGTAAACATATGCAGAGGAAATCGATGCACATTCTGCCTGTTTTTAGTATGTAAGATGAGAGCATTAATAATTCCCTGACTTATAGGTGGGCTGAGGGGCATTTTAAGTGCTATAGAATTGGGAAGTGCTTTACAGAACTGAATTCTGCTTAATCAGTATTTACAGTCTCCTAACTTCTTAGGGGTGGAGAGACATACATGATTTCTTGACACCCTTAAGGAGATGATAATCACATTATAATTGTTATGTTTATCCCTCTATTCCACTGATTCACTTTTTCCTCAGTTTTTCCTCTCAAGGGGCCAGACTGAGATGAGTTAGAGTGCCACCCAGATCAGTTTGTGTGTGCTGGGCAGCTGTGAAGAAGGTAAATTCAGAGGAGTCTTAGGCTGTATAACACAACTTACTGTATTTTAATAGTTCACAAAACAAAACCAGAGAACTGTGACATATTTATCTGAGTGCTGGACAAAAAGAAAAATAAGAAAACAAACTGCAGATAAACGTTTGTGAAGTCTCAAAAAAGGTGGAGGAGACAGACATGATGGGCTACATCATCTAACCTCAGCACTCAGACACAAGGCTGAGACAGAAAGATTCTTAGATTGAGTTTAGCCTACGCTACATAACTAGACCTTGTGCTGAAATTATATAAATAAAACAATAAAAAGCTTCAGAAGCTCCATAAAAATAGTCCAAAAACAATGGTTATAAGAACATTTGTTAATGATTTCAGCTGATATGTAGAAAAAAAGCCTTCACAAAGATGAAGGCTTACAGTTGGCTCTCATAGGTAAGCACTTTTAACCACATAGTCTTTTTTCAATCATATTTTTATTATCTAAGTAGTTATGCAAAGGAGTAACCATTCAACAGATCATGATTGATGTCAATCATCATCCTCTTATTCTACCCCTCCCCTCAATTTTCTTAATTTCATAGGATACGCATTGGATGTCATGAATGCTTTCTTCCCTTTTCCTCTCTTTACTTGTCTACTTTCCCTCCCTTTGGCCTCACTTCTTCACATTTGTCAGATTACACATATGCAACATTTTATATTATAGAACATGTGTTGTTTATTATATTTTCATATGGAATAATTTACCATTTTATGGCATGTCTTTTTGTTTTGTTATTAGTATATTTTGAAGAGCAAACTTTAATTTAACTGATTCTAATCATTTCAATTCAACTAAAGAGCTTTTTGTGTCAGATACCTAGTATCTGAAAATACCTAGTAATTCCAATATTTGGATCAAAATTGGGGATTCCTTTTCTGGTTGTATTTTCCTGGTGCTAAACGAAATAAGCTCCAAGATAGGGATACAAGAGGTTTAACTTTGTTGCTGTTCTTTTTAATGCGCATATAATGTCCTATGTGATTTTTTTTCTTTGTATGTTCTTCCCCCATGGTACAACCCCTGTTGTCACTGTATTTGATTCTGGTATCCTGCATCTTATATATACATTTTTCTAATTTGGGGAGGGGAAGGCAAATAACAAAATTATGAAATAAGGATTCAGGATGACTCATTGTAATAATGAGATGTACAAGACAGTATGTTGAAAATGAACTTTACAACTTTGCAGGGGCAGTGGGGAGGGGAGGGAGGAGTTGGGAGGTGGGGAGGGAAGGGATGGTAGGGGAGAAACAAAGGAGGGTATAACAATGCTCAATGGGAAATGTACTCATTACCTTGCTCTTGTAACTGTAATTCTTTTGTACAGTATCTTTACAATAATATATATGTATATGTGTTAAGAAAAAAGAATTAGTTACATTTTCTTGTTTCTGCATGTTTAAATTATTGCTATCTGAACATTGTGAACATTGTGTTGTAATAACTCTGTTTTGTCCAAAGAGTTGGTGATTGTGTTTTTTATTTTTCTCAGGTCATCTGATTACACTCAAGCTGAAAGCAATCAGTAGTTTGGTCAATTTGAGTTCAGTTGATCTCAGTTCATTCCTTGTAAATTTGTTACTATCTGAGTTGAGACTCTGTCACACATACATGGCTCAGGGGTCAACCACTGACACAGATAGACTTTATGCTTTGTTTGGGGATTGTTTTCTCTGTGATTAAATATTCAATTCCCTATAAGCACTTATAGTCCTAGACTCCATCTATTTCTTCTAGACAGAAAGATGGGCAGGTTTTCTATAAGAGCTTTAGTTACCCATGTCATATCTAAACTGTTCTCTACCCTTGGTGGAAATTTTAAAATATGAAAAATTCATCCCATGCCAGTAACTCCCTAAAAGTTTTATTTTCTCTATATAAACTTACTTTCTTGCTTCATTCCTTGCTTCCTTCCTTATTGACACTGACGACTGAAGTTACTTGATTTAAATTCAGTTCAGAATTTAGAGTCATTAACTGTAGTTGAAACAATGTCTTCAAAACTTATATGAGACTAACTCACTAAACTATAGAAGCTTGCTATAACCTGTGTGTGTGAGCCTAACACCCCAACCATATCTTACACCTAGCAGTAATCTAGTGAGGATTGCTGAGCATATAATCTAGATAATCTCATTTATCTATCAAGTGCTGAAGGAGGTACCAACTTCTGGTAGTTTTTTGTGTTTTTTTTTGTTTGATTTTTGTTTTGTGTGTGTGTTTGTGTGTGGAGGTTGTTGTACTGGGATTTGAACTCAGTCTTATTAGGCTGGTGCTCTACCACTTGAGTCAGACCTTTGGCACTGTTTTATGCTGGTTAATCAGAGGAATTTTGTGAACTTTTCTGCCCAGCCTGGCCTTGAACTATAATCTTTCATATTTTAGCATCCCCAATAGCTAGGATTATGGGTATAAGCTACCAGCATATGTCTACCTGGTGGGTTTTTAATTGTCAGCTATCTATAAGATCTGGCAAGTTTCTTCTCAAAACCTATTCTGATATAACTAGAGTACAAGAGGTGTGTTATTCAGAGACTATAGCAAAAATTAAGAAGTACTTGTTATTAACATGCTCATTTCAAAATTACATGCAAATGGATCTGGAAAACTTCTTTGGAAATTCAAGCAGAGGAACATAGCTACGTATATACCCTTGACCAAAGAATGGACCTCCTCTAATGGGGATCCACTGAACATGCAGCTTCAGGAGGAACACATATGGAGTGGTGAAAGAGAAAGGAGAGAGCAGCCTAGCCAGGCAGATCAAGTGAATCAACATTAATGATGAGTGGGGTGAGAGATATTGCAGCCAGATCTCCCCATCCGCTTTGTACAACTACTGAAAAATATACACAATGGAATTCTATGCCTCCATCAGAAAGAATGACATTGCCCCATTTGTTAGGAAATGGAAAGACCTAAAAATAAATTTTTAAAAATTAAATGCAACCAAATGTATAAATGAGAATTCTTTCAAAAATTATTCTGCCTTTAGAATCTTCTTTAGCACAACTGAGTGAATGGGTGTAATCTAGGAAGCAGTCACAGAAGAAACCATTTTTATGTTGCTCAGTCATTTCTAGTCATTGTGATTATGTTTTCTCTGACTCCGGCTCTCTCTCAGGGTGTCAGCAAAGTCTTGTAATAATTGCATCATTCTTTCTGTGTGTCTATAACTCAGGAAACACTGGAGAGTAATGAACCAAGTCCTCCTATTTCTTTTATTGCTATTTTCTTGTATTAGAGATTTCAAACCCAAGAAGTTTGGAAGATTTTCCTCCTTAGGTGTGAAGTAGGGTGAGAAGGGGAAGCAATTTTGTTCCTTTGGTGTATTGATAGCTATAGAATTTACTTAAATACTGTGCCTGTAGAAATCTGTTCATCAGTTCCATTCAAGAACTCAGTACCTCCTACATACCTTCTGTGCTTTAGCAGTACCATTTTGGTTTCTGTGCAAGGAGTCCATGTTGTTATTGCCTAGGTGGAGTCACTCACAGAAGTGGAGGTCCAAATGCTCTATTGGCACTCCATTGTAAAGGCCCACACAATGGTGCTTGGAGTTAATTTACACATATTAAGTAAAATGGAAACTCCTCTGATTCCTTGGTGCTATGGAATTGCTTCATTTCTTAAGAAAGATGAGTGAGGAAAATAATGGCCTATCTGGTGATAGACCCTTATTTTTCTTTGTGTGGGTTTACTATGTGTCCAGAAATAGCATGTTATTGTACCTTTGGAGTCCACTTTTGGATTCAACAAAGGAGTTTATGCATTCAGTACCTGTTGATAAATGCCATCCCTTTTAACATTTATACTCACCCACCCTACTTTACCCCTTTCCTCACTTTTCTTAATTTTGGTTATGTATTATATTTTTTGCCATTTAACAAAGCAATTTAATGCTGCAATAAATATGGTTGTGCTGGTAGCTTTAGTGCAGTCTGACTTGTGGTCATTTGGGTAAATGCCCAGGAGTGGAATTGCTGGGTTATGGGAAGCTCTATGTTTAGTCTTTTGAAGAACCTCCATATTGCTTTCTAGAGTAGTTGAACAAGTTTACATTTCCACCAACAGTGTAGTAGAGTTCTCTTTGGCCACATCCCTGCCAGAATGTTATTATTATTTTTCTTTATAATGGCTATTGTAACTAGGATGAGGTGGAATCTCAATGCTGTTTTGATTTATATTTCTTCTATGGCCAGAGATATTGAATATTCTTTATGTGTCTATTGACCATTCTTATTTCTTCTTTGGGGAAGTCTCTCTTTAAGTCTATAACTCACTTATTAATGGGGTTGTTACTTCTTGAAGATTTGTTTTGTGGTTTAATTTTTTGAGCTCTAAGTATATTTTAGATATGAGGCCGTTGTCTGATGCATAGCTAGTAAAGATCTTTTCCCATTCTGTGGACTAAGATATAGAATCAACCCAGATGTCCTTCAGTGAATGAATGGATCAAGAAAATATACATAATGGAATTTTATACTTCCATCAGAAAGAATGATATTGCCAGCCTGGCACTGGTGGGTCACACCTGTAATCCTAGCTACTCAGAAGGATGAGATCTGAGGATTGTGTTTTGAAGGTAGCCTGGCAGAAGAGTCCCCATGAGACTCTTACCTCCAATTAACTGTTCAAAACCAGAAGTTGCACTGTGGCTCAAGTGCTAGAGCTCTAGCCTTGTGCACAAAGGGGCTCAGCAACAGTGCTGTGTTCAAGCCACACAACAACAAAAGAATTTTTTTAAACAAGAATTACATTGCCATTCATAAGGAAATGGAAAGACTTGGAAAAATTATATTAAGTAAAATAAGCCAGACCCAAAGAAATTTATGCTGCATAGTGTCCCTCATTTGTAAAAACTAGAATATGTCTATCAGTCTCAAAGTTTATCCAATGGGTACTAAAAGACAAATAATTATGCTTGGATACAATTAATTAAACAGCACTTTAAACATTCACACAGTGAGACCAAATGAGGATATTCTTAGGAGAGGATCACAATGCCTCAATAGCTATGTGCCTATGACCATATAAAAGTTGCATATTGAAATAAATTCCAAGAAATCAAAACAGGAAGGGTTTTTTTGTTGTGTTGTTTGCATGTATTTCTTTTTTCTATCTTTTTTTCCTTTGGTTTATTCCTTTTTGTCACTGTTTTTTATTTCTATACCCTTTGTTTTATATTTATTTATTTATCTGATTTCAGGAGGAGGAGGGGAATCATACAACAGCAGGACAAAAGGTCAACCAATTCAGCAGTGAAACTCACTAGACACTATGTTGGAAATGAACTTTATAATGTGGGGGTCTGGAGGGGAAAAAGTAGGAGAAATGAGGGTGGGGGGTGACACTGTTCAAAAAGAAAAGTACTCATTACTTGACCTATGTAACTGTAACTCCTCTGTATAAAATCTTTACAATAAAATTTAAATTAAAAATCCTAAAGCGATTTATGTATACAATGCATTTTGTTTGGTGTCATTCCTTCAACATCTGCAGCCCCCACCTTTGACCCGCCCCTTCCCTTATTTTTCTCAGTTCTGTGGCATATATAATGCATTCTAGCTTGTATTCTACTAATTTCCCCGTTTCATTTTTCTACCATTCTCTCCTTGCCTTGCCCCTGCAAGTACCAATTTCTTGGTGCTTATTTTATTGAATGGCATCTCCTTTGTACAACTACTTACAAATTAAAAATATGTTAAATTGTTTTTAAAATTTGTATCAGTCTGGATAAAGTGAGATTAAGTAGCTTTGTGATCTTTCTCACATATGCAATTCACAAATATAGTGAATCGTTATGGCTTCAAGATCTCTCTTTAGTTCACCAAAATAAGTCAGGAAAAATAGGCATCACTTTTGTGTGAGACTCAAATGGCAGGGTGTTTTTAGTTGGTAGTAAAAATTAAGTGGAAATAAGTTTGGACTTTTATAAAAATCAAAGTAAAGCAACAACACACTGATCAAGACACCTTGTACTTATAAAATGTTTTGTTAAATGTTGGCTCTGTTGTATAAGTACTTAAAGATAATAAAAAATTAAAGCAAAACAACTGTAAAAAAGTGTTTGTATAGTTTTAGCTAAAAACTGATGATTGAGCTAGATGTGTTTATGTTTCTCCATGGGGGGACATTTGTCTACAGACATGTCTGGTTTTTTAATCCTAGCAAAAACAGTAGGTAAATCCTAGGCTGTCATCCAGCAGTAGTGTCCTGGGAAGGGATTCTGGAAACCTATAAGGGAGTGTCAACATCTGCTTGATAGAAGATGTTCCAGAGAGACATGTCTGGATTTTTTGTTTGTTTATATATTATTTACCGGTACTACTAGGGCTTGAACTCAGGACTTGAGCATTTTTACTCAAGGCTGGCACTCTACCACTTGAGCGACAGTTCCAATTCAGTTCTTTGCTGGTTAATTGGAGATGAAAGTTTCATAGACTTTGCTGCCTCAAAGAGCTTCATACTCTGATTCTTAGATCTCAGCTTCTTCAGTACCTAAGATTACAGGCATGAGCCACTGGTGTTGGGCTGCATCTTCTTGCTAAGATGTAAATGGAGAAAGCATCAAGAGAAATACTTATCACTGACAGTAAAATAAGTTCCCCAGTTCTAAAACAAACTAATCTTCCCAGCAGTGAAGAAATTGATTTCTCTAGCTTCAGCTTTTTGAAAGCTATGGGAACCAGTGTTCCTATGTATGATGGAAACAATCATTCATCTGTGTCCAAAGCATATTGAGCATCCCCACCTTCTCCCACCCTGGTGTGATGTTGCCTGGCTTCCCAATAGGTTTGTGCTAGTACAATAAGACATATTACTCTCCTAATTCTACATTTTCTTTTGCTGAAGTTATTTCTCACATCTGCTAAGATAGCTGGAAACTCTGAAGAGGACTTGGAAACAGGCCACTGAATTTCAGTTTTCCCTAACTCTGCCAGTGTGTGAAACCAAAAGACAGAGTTAGGGAAGATTGATGATGTTGCCCAGACCCTTTAACTGAGATCTATTGACAAGGAAATTATAAGTAATAGGCTTTACTAACTAAATAGATTGAGGGACTCAGAGGCAAATACAAAAGTGAAAACAGTTAAGATTAACATACTAATTTCTACTAAGCCACTAACCTTGAGTTCTTTTTTTAAATAAGTTTTTTATTGTAAAAATACTGTACAGAGGGTTTACGGTTACATGAGCAAGGTAATGAGTACATTTCTTATCCAGCATTGTTGCCTCCTCCTTTGTTTTTCCCCTACCATCCCTTCCCTCCCATCTCCAAAACTACAACCCCCCCCCACCTAAATTGTTTTTTGACATAGTGACTTGTACATCTCATTGTTGCAATGGGTCAACATGTATTCCTATTTAAACACCTTGTTTTATCCCTTCTCCTCTCCAAATTATACCAACATCAAATACAGTGAAAATGGGGTTATACTGCGAGGGAGGGACATACAAAGCAACAAAAAATAATCACATGGTACCTTATAAATACGTTAGAAACAATAACAAGAAAGAAAAAAATCACTTGTGTCCTTATTTTGGAGTTCATTTCACTTAACATCATCTTAAATTCTTTTGTACATAAAATGGTTACACAAATATGGTAAAGACGAATCCCAAAGCTTGATGGCTCCATTTACAATTTTCAACTTTCAATGAGATACCTACTCAATAGAGACTGTACTTTGAATTGTGCAATTTCCCCAGGGTAGCCTTACAAGGCACAATACTCTCAACTGCTGGGCTATGATAGTGAACTACAACTTCTAGTCAGCTGCACAATCAGAGGACAAACAAGCCCTGCTTTACAGTGAGCTATGTTGCTCAAGTGTAATGTTTGGTAAGTTAGACTGGTTAAATGCATCTTGACCTAGAATATTCCCAGATTGAGTTTAGTTTGTTTCATTTAATCCCACTGAGGGGTTGAGGCAAATCTGTATTTCTCTGTGTGTATCTACCTATTATCTTTATATCTATTACTCATGTTTGCAGTCATTGAAGGCATATTTCCTAATAAATTGTAAGGATCAGCCAGGAGCCAGGGGCTTATAACCTTAGCTACTTGGGAGGCTGAGATCTAAGGATCATGGTTCAAAGCCAGCCCAGGCTGAAAAGTCCCTGTGAGATACTTAACTCCAGTTAGTCACCAGAAAATTAGAAGTTGTGCTGTAGCTCAGAGTGGTAGAGCACTAGCCTTGAGCAAAATAGCTCAGGGACAGCACCCTGAGTTCAAGCTCCATGCCTGACAAAACAAAACAAAAACAAAAACTCTTGACTTAGGCTAAAGATTACTAGATATACTGTGTGGTATACGATCTGATAAACCAAAAGGAATAAAATTATTGTATTGCATTCACTAGCCATAATGTGACTAAGAGATGGATGTTGACTCTTCCCTGAGTGGGAATCTACAGTAAGAACATGTGGTTGAAAGTGGCAGAATATTCTAGCTTGCTATTTTTTATAAGCATCATTAACAATATGTGTATTTAAATTCTTGCTTGATTTCTATGCTTTTTTCCCCCTAAATTTGTGGTGCAAGTCTGGTCAAGAATTTGAGAGATTCTGTAAAGTCTAGAGTCGAATACTTAAACTCTAGAATCTTCACCAAAAAGTTACCTCAATCCCTTTAGCAGTCCTACAGAAACACATTGCTTCAGTTAGACTGCCCAGATAATATCCTCTGCTCCCCTCTGGGACATATGTATTTTTATTTATTTGTTTGTTTATTGTTGTAAAGGTGATGTTTATTTATTATTGTAAAGGAATACAATTATGGAAATCAAGTAATGAGTACATTTCTTTTCAAAGTGTCATCTCTTCCTTCGTTTCCTTCAGTTTCCCCCCCTCCCAACATATCTGTAATTTTCTTGCTAGGGGAATCTACATTTTATGAGCAGCAGATGCTGCAGCATGGGAGTTCAACAAACCAGGTCTGATTCTAACTGCTTCCTTCAGCCATAGGATTGAACGAGTCACTTAACTTGACAGGGCCTCAAATTTCTCATCTACAGAAAGAAATAATTATGATTAATAATACTGATGAGATCATGCATATAAAATGGCTAGTAAAGGGCCTGGCACATGGTGTTTAATAAATCCTAATTTGCCTTCTCTGCATATTCCTTTGATTTAGAATAAATTCCACCTTTGCTGTGAAGAACACTCCCCTATCTCCCACCTTTACTTCAGATAGTGATAATTCTCCACTTAACGTTGTCTTAGGGCACTTCTTGTCAGGCATATTCATTTCCCTCAAGACAATTTTTAAAAAAATTCTTGGGATTTTAAATGACAAAAAGCATGTAAAGTGCTTCACAGAAGACATGACAGCTAGTAAGTGCTCCATAAATATTTCTTTGGCTGCTGCTTCTATTGCAAAGACAGCGTCACTCTTCTAGAATGACAACGCCTGTTCTGATGAGTTATAAAAAGAACTCTGTTTGTCCCTAAAAAGAAGAGTTAATAAGGAGCTTGGTTAAGGGTATATACTATTGGACCCTAATTGCGTAGATCAAAATCCCGGCACTATTATTTCCTAGTTGTGCTAATTTTGGCAAGTTACTTTACCTCTTTTCACTTATAATGAACATAGTAGGCATTTAACCCAGGCAGCTATTGAAATTTTTAAAATTTTTATTTTATTATAAAGATGCTGTACAGAGGGGTTACAGTTACATGAGCAAGGTAATGAGTACATTTCTTCTCAAGCATTGTTACTTTCTCCTTTGTTTTTCTCCTACTATCCCTTCTCTCTCCCACTCCCCTCCTCTGAAGTTGTAAGGTTCATTTCCAACAAAGTGTCTTGTGAGGATCATTGTTGCAATGGGTCATCCTGTGTCCTTGTTTCAGCATTTTGTTATTACCCTTCTCCTCCCCAAATCAGATAAGTGTATATACAAGATGCAGAATACCAAAATCAAGTACAGTAACAATAGGGACTATAGCATGGGGGAAGAACATACAAAAGAACAAAATCACATAGTACATTAAAAACAACAATAACAACAAAAACCTCTATCTCCATATCTTGGGATTCATTTAACTTAGCATCATCTTATATGGTCATATGTTCATAGCTTTTGAACCTTTCTGCTCATCTGATAAGATTATCCTAGATGTATACTAATTAGGGAAATAAGGGAAACCATGTGACATATATTTCTTTGGGTCTGGCTTACTTCACTTAATATGATTTTTTCCAAGTCTTTCCACTTCCTAACAAATAGGGCATGCCATTCTTTCTGATGAACGCATAGAATTCCATCATATACACCAAGCACTGGGAGGCTGTGATCTAATGGTCAATATTCAAAGCTAGCATAGGCAGGAAATTTGGTGAGACTTATCTCCAATTAACTACCAAAAAGACAGAAGTGAAGCGCGTGCGCACACACACACACACACACACACACAGTGCAAAGGTAAATAAAAGTTCTTTGCATACATTGGTTCTTGATGATTTTTTTCCCCTTATTCCCTTGTCATTTCTAATACTCTAAGTGGTTTGAAAGCTCCTGAGGGGGAAATTTGTGTATTTATATTGATCTTACCATTTAATTAGAACAACATGTAATAATGATGGCATGAGGATCCCTTCCCCTTAGCTTTCCAACTACACCTAGGAAATAGTCCAGTAATTGTTCTTGAATGTTTTTGAAGGGAATATATGAATATTGATTTTTGTCTAGTTTGCCAAGGAACAGCATTATTATACAGAAAGCATAATAATTGAATAAAAATCCTGACCTGGTATTACATAGAAATCTTGTTTGGTTTGAAAAGGATAGAAGAGAATGATGAAAGAGGTGCTATCAATCAGGATGCATTCAACTGACATGTTGAATGCTAACTCCTTTGTACAATTACTTAAAAATCATAAAATATAATTTTAATAACATTCTGGTTTGGTGAAATTGTGCCATCTTCAGTTCATTAATAACATTTGTTACATCCTGATGGGCCCAAGTTGCTATATTTTGTTCAGGAGCCCTGAATTACAACACACTATTTAAGTCAGCTATTGTTTTAAATTCTTTTGGCATCAGTTTGATTTCCCTCCCGGTTTTCTCTTCTCCTCTTCTCTCTACTGCTGAGTTGCATTCACATTCAAATCACTGAACTGTCACTAAGTGGGAAAGTAGCTTTCCTTTACAAAAAGGGCCAGTTGGAAATTGTTCTCAGCTAATACCCTGTGCAACATTTTCAGTATTTCACAGACAGAACTGTGAAATTGTTATGGGGAAGCAACAACACTCTCCATGCTTTGATCATGAAGTTATCTCTAGTTTAACATGTGTATGTAAAGTAACTCCCTAAATCACTCTAGAGCATGATAACAGGATGACTGAGAAAAGATTGTTGGGTTGAATCCATAGTCTTCTGTCAGCAAGATCTGGGCAGGTGCTGTGGCATTAAGTTTACACTTTGGATTTTATACCTGCCAACTATTTAATTACGGGAAATTCAAATCTCTTGATTCAAATCTCTTCTATTAATATAGGTATGAAATGGGCATAATAATGTTCATATTACATAAAGCCATCTTAGATTATATGAATTCATAATATGTCTTGAAATTCTATAGAAATGAAAAATCCTGTTGTTGTGATTAAATGCTCAAATGTTCTCTTATAGTACAGTGGATTTTTAGGTAGGTTTTTCTTCAGCCAGATTTCCTGCAACATAGGCTCTGAGATGGAGGTTTGCAAGCAAAAATATTATTAGATAGTTGCTTTGAGAGAGTGAAGGAGATGAGATTGTCTAAATTAGGATCTGTTGTGATCTTTACACTTACCACAAAATGATCTCACGGTGTTGCTCAGGCAGAGTCAGTAAGGTCCTAGCTGAACACAATATAAAAACAAAAAAGCTGAGGATGTAGCTCAAATAATAGAGCACACCCTGGTTCAAGGTTCAACCACTATTATTGCAAAAAAAAATAAAACACCAAACCAAACACTGTTTTAGAAAAAAATTAATAAACATGTCATGATTATTTGAAGCCAGTAGAGAAGCAATAACATGATTTCCTTACCCTAAATGAAAACGTTACCTGTATAATGCAGTTCTATTCTGTGTGTGTGTGTGTGTGTGTGTGTGTGTGTGTGTGTGTGTGCGCGCGCCAGTCCTGGGACTTGAACTTATGGCCTGAGTCCTGTCTCTGAGCTCTTTTTGCTCAGGGCTGGCATTCTAACACTGGAGTCACAGCCACAATTCTGGCTTTTTGGTGATTAATTGGAGATAAGAGTCTCAATAATTTTTCTGCCTTGGGCTGGCTTCAAAACTCAATCTTCAGATCTCAGCCTCCTGAGTAGCTAGCCACCAGCACCCTTGGTCTATTCTTTCAGAATAAGAGAAATTTAAATGTTAAATTTGAATAACTGACAGTGAACATATATGTTCAGATAAGGGTCACTGTTGGATCTGATGTGAAAATAAGTGTCTCTTGCATCACAAATCTGAAAAGAGAACATTTTTTTAAATTATTTTATTTTATTTGTGAACATGCTGTACAGAGGAGTTACAATTACATGGGCAGGATAATGTGTACATTTCTTACCAAGCATTGCAGCCTCCTCCTTTGTTTACCCTTCACATCCCTTCCCAGCCTCCCCCCTACCCCCCAATCCCAACCCTTCTCCTCCCCCCCCCTTCCCCCCCCCCACCTATGTTGTAAAGCTCGTTTTGGACATGACAACTTGTACTTCTCATTGTTGCAACAGGTCCACCTGTATCCTTAAACAACTGGTTTTTCCCCATCTCCTCCACAAGTTATACTGACATCAAATATAGTGAAAGCAGGGGTTATACTGTGGGGGAGGGACATACAAAGCAACAAAGAGATAATCTTATAAATGCATTAGAAACACATGCATGAAAGAAAAAACATTAAAATACATATCTAAGGGTTCATTTTCCTGACATCACATTATCTGACCTTTTCCGCTTGACTCATATTACAAATAAGGGAAATCATGGGACCTATGTTTCTTTGGGCCTGGCTTACTTCACTTAATATAATTTTTTCCAAGTTTTTCCATTTCCTAACAAATGTGGCAATGTCATTCTTTCTGATGGAGGCATAGAATTCCATTGTGTATATATACCATATTGAAAAGAGAACATTTTATTCCATCTTTGATTGTTAACCTCAGAACCTTGATTGTTATTATTATTTTCTATTTATAAGTTAAATCAGAAGTTTTAATTTTGGGCTGTCAAATCACTGCTCTCCTCAGCTTTGTTTATCCATGTTTCATATCTTATTCCTCTTTGAAAAGATACTAGTAGATATTGTACTCCTTCTTATAATTTCAAAAATTATATGTGGTCTGTAAGGTTGAAGATTACCTAAAATATTTTTTCTTTCTTTTAATATGTTTTTATTGTTAAAATACCGTGCAGAGGGGTTACAGTTACATGAGTAAGGTAATGAGTACATTTCCTATCAAGCATTGTTACCTCCTCCTTTGTTTTTCCCCTACCATCCCTTCCCTCCCCACCTCCACAACTCCTGCCCCTAGAAGTTGTAAAGTTCATTTTCAACATAGTGTTAAAATATTTTCTTAAAGTCATTCTTCAAAAATAACTATTCAAGACCATAGAAAGTTCTTTATACACACACACACACACACATAATAACAGATTCTTGATGGGATAAATCAATTGTCAGTTTTACTTTTTAACACACACACACACACACATAATAACAGATTCTTGATGGGATAAATCAATTGTCAGTTTTACTTTTTATTATAAAATTGCTGATGAGGAATCTGCTGTATGTTTGGTATGGCCAAATTATTCTCACTTTTAAAGCTGGGATAACTTTTTCATGTGGAAATTCTGAGGAGTCCACTTGAGTGTTTTTATATCATGGTGGCCAATTCCTCCTAAAAGGAGAGATGGATAAAGGAATAGATACAGCGAGAGATGGAGAGAGGAGGAGAGAAAAGAAAGGAAAATCTAAGTAAAATCTTGGGTTTGAATGTTGGATCCAAAGAAAGCAATGTTATAAAAATTTCTCATATCCTGAGAGGTTAACAGGTCAGTTCAGAAAGTATTTTGAGGAGATTTTATTTCTCTCTAAAGTAAGAACTATTTTATTGCTAGTAGACTTCATTTCAAGAGGTTGTAACAGAAAAATGCTATCACTAATTGAAATACAGTTGGGAGAGGAAGTGGTTTACTGAGCAGTTCTACCTTATTCTCAGAGAAAGTATTGAAGGATAGGAATCCATAGTTGTGTAAAATGGAAAATCTAGCTGTACTTGAGATTTTCTACTGAAAAGCAATCCAAGGCTTAACTTTTGTAAACTCTGTTATTGGTACTATGCTGGTCAAAACAATGCAGCAAGACATTGAGTCCTATTTAGGATACACTTTCATTGTATTTAGAATTTTTGTATAATGGGAATTATTTGCAAATTTTCAGTTGCCATATGTTGTGAACTTTATTGTTTGGGAGAATACCTAATGTCAATATCACTGCTTCCACTGTCAAAAATAATTAAACCCTTAGTTACTTTTAGGAAATGATCTATAATTTACATTATGTACAGCTTTAGTAGCTATAGAGCAAAAATTTTTTGCCACTCTGTCACCAAAACATATATCCATGAGCAAAATATGACAATTTAACTTTTCATTGACTTAACAAATGGAAGACTAGGAGAATAAAATAAATTTCTGGATCAGATTCATTCCCATGGCTTTGGTAATGTCTGAAAATCCTCTAACCTCTCTCCATTAAAAAAATGGAATTTCATTCCTTTTGACTTGAATTTGTCTTGAGTTTGGGCCATTCCTAGTGACTTAAGAGTAAAATGCATGATTTCTAGGTAACTCCCAAAGCTAGGATTTACAAGTCTGTAGCTTCAACCTAGCTTGTTTTCACATTCTCTCCTTCTCCCTTTTTCATATGTGTTTTCTTTTTCCTCCTTTCTTTCTCTTTTACATCTATCATTCTAAATGGAGTTAGCCACAACCAAGCAAAGGCACTTAAACAGACATGGAAAGGTCCAATATGAAGAAAAACTGAAGCTCTTGCTAAATGCCAGCACCTTTGACAGCTCTTAGTATATGCTGAGCCAAAACCACTCAAATTGCTTCCTGAATTATTATCTTCTCAAACTGTGAGTCATGATGTTTATGACTGTTTTCAGCTGTTAAGTTTATAGGATAATCTATCAAAGAGCAATAGGTAATTAACACGATATGTATCAACTTATATTATCATGGAAGCAACTTTTTGTTATTTCCTGGCTTCTCTTTGCTTCTTCAAAGTCTTCAGCACTCTCTTTGAGCCATAAACAAATGCCTGCCAAGTCCTTTTCTTTTCTTTTTTTCCAAGTTTGAGCCCATACTTCATTTGATAGGCCTCTTATTTATTTATTTATTTTAAGGTTTTTTTATTGTGAAAATACTGTACAGAGGGGTTGCAGTTACATGAGCAAGGTAATGAGTATATTTCTTATGAAGCATTGTTGCCTCCTCCTTTGATTTTCCCCTACAATCCCTTCCCTCCCACCTCCACAACTATACTCCTCTGCACCCTCACACCCCACCCTCGCCTAAATTGTAAAGTTTGTTTTTCAATATAGTGTCTTGTACATCTCATTTAAATAGGGATACAGGCTGACCTGCCAACTCCTTTTCTAAGGCCAACTACAATTGCTTGTTGTTAGACAACTTTAATTCAACAGAAGACATTACTAACTTTAGCCAAAATGTGGAAAGTACCATGAGTTGATTTGTTTTGCTTGTTTATAAAATTTTAATTCATAATATTGACATACTGTTGGTTTTATTTTTAAAATGGAGTTTCTTTTACCTATACACATCATGCGTAATTAGCTGAAATACTGCATTTCTTCTACTGACACTGTCCAAGTAAATATAGTTTAACACATAGATATCTTTTGATGAATATTTTAAGGTTATGGAGCAATTATTTACCATGCATTGTTTACAAAGGGTCATGTAATTATCCACTATAAAAGCCAAAAAAGAATTAGCTTATTAAATACAGCTAGATGTTTTATGTATGTTTTAAGTATATCCATTATTGACTTAATTGTTAAATAATTCAGTTCATTTTTTTCTCACAAGGAATATTTCAGATTTATAACTTGAAATACCCTGAATTTTTGCATGTTACCCTCAGGAGTGCTGTTGTTTTTCCTTCACCTATGTGTTCAAACTATTAAAAAAAATTAATGACAAGGGGCTGGGAAGATGGCTCAGTGGTAGAGCGCTTGCCTTGCATTCCTGAGGCCCTGGGTTCGATTCTTCAACACGACATAAGCAAAAAGAAAAAAGCCAGAAGTGGAGCTGTGGCTCAAGTGGTAGAGCGCTAGCCTTGAGCTGAAGAGCTTAGGGACAGTGCTCAGGCCCCGGGTTTCGGTTCCCCCACCCGGCCCCCCCCCAAAAAAATTAATGACAAAAGAACAGTAAATTGATGTAAAATTAACTTCTTTTATCAACTTGTTTTACTGTCCAATTTTTAATTATAACAAAACCAGAAAATAAAAGTCAATTTTATGCCCCATTTTTAATATTTTTAAATACCAAGATTATTCATTATTCTAATTCTAACTTTGATTGTAAGACAATTACTTGACAGAATTTAAGGATCAGTTGAAATTTTCTGTAGCTAAGGAAAGTGTTCTGCCTCAGTGATTTTTCTAGAACTTTATCTGGGCACCAACAGGAAGTGAATGGGATTCCTCTACAATGCTCTTTCTCCTATGTGGGCAAACAATATGGCTTATCATATCTGTCTTTGTGTCTTGAGTGTCTATAAAGGATTTCAACTAACAAAAGGGTGTGCTAGGGAAAAGTGAAAACACACTTCTACTGATGGCTTAAAGAATATGTATTCATAACATTGATATTCACTTGACACTAGGTGGGATAAGAACCTTATCACCTGGGAGAAGGAGAATAGGGAGGGGTGAGTGGGAGATAATGAGGATTGGGTAACCATGATTAAAAACAATTGTATTCGTTACCTTACTTATGTAACTGTACTCCCCCCATCAATACCTTTTAAAAAATGTACTCATAACCTGAGTTTTGTAACTGTAACCCCTCTACACCACCCCTTTGCAATAAATTTAAATTTAAAAAGAATATGTATGCATAATGTTAATAAAAACCCTATCTCCAATTTTCAATTACATTATTCTATAAATCAGATGTAGCCAATTCTATTTTCAAAGTTCTTTTACCTTTTCCACCTTTCATTCTAAGTCAATGTTTGCTTATATCAGTATCATATAGGTACCAAATGGTCAAGACTTGCTTATTAATCTAACTTACTATTCTATGATATTTTTGGTTAGAGAATTGAGACATTAACAATGAACATTAATATTAAAATATACATAGTAATTATGATACAATATTGTTTTGTAGTGTTTGATTCTTTATTCTCTTTCTACTCATCTGGTCACACTCATTTTTTCTATATTTCCAAGGTTGGGTTTATCTCCCTTTTTTGTGTGTAAGATTGCCTTGATTATCTTGTGCAGTGCAATTTTATTGCTCACAAATTGCTTTAGTTTTTGTTTATCATGGAAGGTTTATAGTTCTTCTTTATAAATGATGTTTTTAAAAAACTACTTTTGTCCTTATCTTGGGGTTCATTTTGCCTAACATCATCTTATCTGACCTTTTCTGCTTGTCTCAGACATATACTAGTAATTGCAAATAAGTATATTTTTTCTTGCTATTGTTTCTAACATATTTATAAGATGATTTGTTTTTTGTTGCTTTGAATGTCCCTTCCACATGGTATAACCCCTGTTTTCACTTTATTTAATGTTGGTATTATTTGAGGAGGGAAAGGGGAAAAAAACAAATTGTGTACATAGGGATACAGGTAGACCCATTGCAACAATGAGATGTAGAAGATGCTATGTCAAAAAACGAACTTTACAGTTTTGGTGGGGGAGGGAGCGTAGTCATGGAGATGGGAGGGCAGAGAAGGTAGGGGGAAAAAAAGGAGGAGGCAACAATGCTTGATAAGAAATGTACTCATTACTTTGCTCATGTGATTGTAACCTCTTTGTACAGTATTTTCACAATAAAAAACTTATTAAAAATAAATAAATGATACTTAATAGAGCCATCTATGTTTGCATTTATTTTATTTCAGTGCTTAAAATATATATTCCATGCCCCTTGTTGATATTAAAGTTTTTGCTGAGAAGTATGCTGTTATTTTGTTGGGCTTGCCTTTATAGATAACTTGCCATTCTACTCTTGAAGTTTTCGGTATTCTTTCCTGGTTCTTGGTACTTATTGCATTAACTGCAACATCCCTTTAAGAGTTCTATTCTGATCCTTTCTGTAAAAAAAGCTTCCTGTACATGAATTGTCATCATCTCTTTTTCAATATTTGTAAAGTTTTCTGCTATTATTTTTTAAATATATTTCCTAGGCTATTAGCTTCTACCTCTTCTTTAATGTCATTGATTTGTACATTTGATCTTATAAAGGAGTTCTAGATTTCCAGCATACTTCCTGTGTATTTCTTCATACTTTTAAAAATCTTCCTCTGGCTATTCGACTATAGATACTCTTTCTTCAAGCTCTGGTCTTCTGTCTTTCATTTGCTGGAGGAATATTAAACTGAATTTTTTATTCAACTTAAGAAGCTCTTTATTTCCTCAGCTTCAATTTGATTTTTCCAAAAGAATTCTATATCACTACTAAATTCCCATTTCATGTTTTGCATTTTTTCCTAATTTCACCTAGTTGTTTATTTATACCCTTATTGAATTTAATTAACTGTTTATTTGTATTGTCTTTGATTTTGTTTAAGAATGTCTTTGTTAACTAATCATTCTTATCATCATTCTTTTCTTTTAAATATGTTTGTTATTGTAGAATACTGTACAGAGGGGTTACAGTTACATGAGCAAGGTAATGAGTACATTTCCTGTCAAGCATTGTCACCTCCTCCTTTGATTTTCCCCTCCCATCTCCACTACACTCTCCCTTCCCCACTACCCCCTCCCCACCTAAATTATAAAGTTCATTTTTCAACATAGTGTCTTGTACATCTCATTGTAACAATGGGTCAACCTGTATCCTATTTAAGCATTTTGTCTTTTCCCTTCCCCTTTCCAAGCTAGAGAAGTGTATATACAAGATGCCCTATTTTGGGGTTCATTTCGTTTAACATCATCTTATCTGGTCATATGTATATAGCTTTTGACCTTTTCTGCTTGTCCCAGACATATACTAGTTATTGCAAATAAGGGAGACCATGGGACCTATGTTTTTTGGGCCTGGCTTACTTCACCTAATACAGTGTTTTCCAAGTCTTTCCATTTCCTAACAAATGAGGTGATGTTGTTCTTTCTGATGGAGGCATAGAATTCCATTGTATATCGATACAACATGATCTTGATCGATTCATCTACTGAGGGGTATCTGGGTTGGTTTCATATTTTAGCTATGGTAAATAATGCTGCAATAAACATAGTTGTATTGTTAGCTTTAATATGGTCTTGTTTGTGATCATTTGGGTGAATGCCCAAAAGT
>NW_012267228.1:26669378-26680210 GCF_000151885.1 Dipodomys ordii | reverse complement strand
CTCTTGATCTTGCTAGCTATGTCCTTTGTCATGCAGAAGCACTGCAACTTCATGCAGTCCCATTTGTCCAACCTTTCTTTGATTTGTTGTGATTCTGGGTCTCTATTGAGAAAATTTCAGTCTGTGCCTAGAAGACCTAGGGTTTCTCCTATTCCTTACTGTAATGTTTTCAGAGTGTCTGCTTTGACATCGAGGTCTTGATCCATTTGGAGTTGGTTCTGTGCAGGGTGATATAAGGATCTAACTTTAGTTTTCTACGGGTATTTAACCAATTTTGCCAGCACCATTTACTGAAGAGGCTGTCTTCCATTCTATTTTTTAGCTCCCTTATCGAAGATTAGGTGGGTTTATTTCTGGGTTTTCAATTCTATTCCATTGGTCCTGAGGTCTGTTCTTGTGCCAGTACCAAGCTATGGCTTTGTAGTTGAGTTTGATATTTGGTATTGATATTCCTCCAGCACTGTTAAGGATCGTTTTTGCTATCCGGGGATATTAATTGTTCCATACGAATTTTTGGATTGCCTCTTCTATTTCCTTGAAGAATGAGGTTGGATTATTGATAGGTATTACATTGAATTTGTAGGTAGCCTTGGGAAATATTGCCGTTCTCACGATGTTGATCCTTCCAATCCAGGAACATAGGAGATTTTTTCACTTCCTAAGTTCTGTTTTTTCCTATTTCAGGTTTTTAAAGTTTTCATCATAGAGGTCCTTCACTTCTTTGGTTAAGTTAATTCCTAGGTATTTTATTTTTTGTGGGACTATTACAAAGGGAGTTGCTTTCCTGATTTCAGCCACACTTTTCTCATTGTTGGCATACAGAAAAACCATTGATTTTTGAAGGTTAATTTTATACCCCGCTACTTTTGCCAAAGGTTTGAATCAGCTCGAATAATTTGGGAGTGGAGTCCGTGGGATTCTTTAACTACAAGATCATGTCATCTGCAAAGAGGCAGAGTTTTACTTCATCTTTCCCTATTTGGATCCCCTTTGTGTTTGCATCTTGTCTTATTGCTGTAGCTAGGCACTCTAATACTAAATTGAAGAGAAACGGAGAGAGTGGACATCCTTGTCTCATTCCTGAGTTTAGAAGAAATGGTTTTAGTTTTTCACCATTAAGTATAATGTTATCATCATTTTTTGAGCTCATATGTGAAATTTCAATCACTTCCCTATCATTTAGATCTATATGGTAGAATGTTGACTTTTTGGGGTGTTATTGCCATTCTTTGTAATGTTTCTTTTATTTTATGTCTATGATTTATTCATACATATTCAATGTTTTGGTTGGTGATTTGAGCCACCTAAAGGTTTTCAATTTAATTAGTATCTCTGTTTAGGCAGGACTGGGAAGTGGCAAGGTTGATATGCCATCTCTCATGATCGATTTCTCTGTTTGTAACTGAGCAATGGCAAATCCATCAATTGGATTCTCAACCAAACATATAGAAGTCAAACAAATAAACACTATTGGTAACATTATCCACACAACCAAATCACCTCATATATTAAGTGAACTGGTGTTCTTAAATGGTACATTAGAATTTAAAAGAGTAAAACTTATTTGCTTATTTCTACTTCATGGGCACATGAGAGAGTAGGGTATGTCAGTAGTCTATTATCTTCATTGGTCCAAGTTTAATTACTTTTAAATTCTTCATATCACTTCTGCTTTGCATTTGGAAATTGTATCCACTTCAGCTAAAGACCTTTATGTTTTTAAAGATCACTTAATCAATTTTTACCAAGATCTTTACTTAGGTGGAAAGAAACTCAGCGGATTATTTTGCCATTAAAATAATAAAAGTCGACTGAAAAGTTAAATCTACACTACAAAGTTTATACAAAATATAAGTCAGATTAACACCTGATAAGCTCCTCAAAGTATTTACAATATATTTTACTCATTATAACTAAGAGGTTTGCACAATCCATCTTACTGATGTAGACACATTAATGAATTTAAGTGTATTAATTTTAGTCTTGCATTTAAAATTTATTATTGGCTCGGTTTCATAGAGGGAAGTTAAAAAGGGGTTTGTGGTCCAAGTGAAATGATTTTTAAGTGCATTGGGAATGATGAGTTATATTCACTTTAATATCACAAGGTTCTTTTAAAGGCTCTGTGTTATCAGTGTTAAAGCTTTTAAATCAGTATTTCCTTTGATAAATGCTCCACTGAAATAGAGACTATACAAGAACAAGCATTTAACAAACAAGGAAATACTTCTGAAGAGTACAATACAGTAAACCTTCCTTATTCACAGATTTACTATATGGAGCTTTGACCAAGTATGATTTAAAATATAATAAATAAAAAGAAATATCATAAACAAAAATTTGAATTGCCATTCATGCCTATAACACAATTCAGTGATACAGACACTCTCAGTAAATTGTGTTTATAGCATTGTGTGATACACTCTGTTTCTCTAACTTTCATTTATGAAAAAAATGTCTTCCTTAAAGCAAATATTGCTGACAAAGCAAAGTAAAGGTTAATGTCCTTTAACTTAAGTGATAAAGTGAAAATTTGAGATTTATTAAAAGGCTACACATCTTTAGTGAAAATTGGGCATGGTTATAGGAGAAAAAGAGTCAAACAATTTTAATGTTTGAAAAAAGAATAAAAGTCTAGTTTCTAGAGAGCAGTATTAATGTGTATAACAGTAATTTTTGGAGCAGCAATATAGCCTACTCCATGTGGTTTAAGGTATAAATGCTCAGACATACTACATGTATGATATTTGATAAACTTGTTCAGCTATTGGGTATGGAACTCCATGAATTCTTAGCACTTACAGTTTTTCTTCATAGTGGCCTTTTGGGACCATATATCCACAGTAGACCATTGTCCATAGTGGCATCCACAACCTTGCAACTCCATGGTAAGCATACACTCTCATGGGCATGCTCAGCACAAGTATCATGATTCTTAAACAAGAACCCCTGTTTTCACTGTATTTGATGTTGGCATAATTTGGGGGGGGAAGGGAAAAACAAATTATTTAAATAGGAATACAGATTGACCCCTTGCAACAATGAGGTGTACAAGACGCTATGTCGAAAAACAAACTTTACAATTTAGGCGGTGGTGTATGTGTGTGTGGGGGGGATTGTAGTTGTAGAGATGGGAAGGCAGGGATGGTAAGGGAAAAACAAAAGAGGAGGCAACAATGCTTGATAAGAAATGTACTCATTACCTTGCTCATGTAACTGTAACCCCTCTGTACAGTATTTTCACAATAAAAAACTTACTTAAAACAAAGAATAATCATGCAGCACAGATAACACTTGCAAGAAATAGGGCACATTCAATATTTATCCCCTGCAAAACAGATATGGAAATGATGTTTATTCATACTATGGGATACTATATTAAAAAGCAACAAAAGTAACAGCAACCTCTCTGCAGAACACAGAGGAATCACAAACATAATACTGAGTGAAATAGAGAAATCTTAAAATAACACATATTATCTTACCACAGAGCCAAGCAAACTACATTGTTTAGGGAGCCCTGCCTCAGTAGAAATCTGTAGAATAATCGGTGACTATTGCATAAGTCAAAAGAGCGGTTACTACTTGGGGAGAGAAGGTTTCTGGGTATTGGCTGTGTTTTATTTATTCACTACACTGATGTTTGAAGTAGTTATTGCATTACAGAAATGCACTATACATTCATGTTTTGCATTAGTTTCTGTAAATATATTATCTTAAATTTTTACATGTATCTCAGATATAGATTCATTATAGATGATTGGGAATGGGGAATAAAGAACTCCCAAGGACACATCCCTGTGACTTCCTTTTTCCAAGTAGGCTTCTAACTCTTACTACTTTCCAATAATGTTATTATGCATCTAGCAAGCAATTTAGTCTATTGATTAGGTCAAAGTTTTTACATTCTAATTGTTGTTAGGAAAATTCCCACAGGTACACCTATTGGTGCACTACGCTAATTTCTTTGGCATACACTTAATGCAATAAGGTTGACAAACACAATTAATCATCACATGTGCTTTTTAATTTTAAAAATGTAGTTACTATCAGTTAAATACCATATTACCAAAAGAAACACAATCGAGTTGTATGAATCTAATAGCTACAGAATACAGATAAATCTTTATAGAATTTTGAGGAAAAGACTTTGTTTCATAATTTGCATTTCCACTCCGATTATTGGTATCAGAGGTCAAAAACTGTTAGAGAGTATACAAATGTCATCACTCCAAGAATCTTGTTCAAAACAAAGTTGCTTTGAGATGTGTTCCTAGCCTGGTAGTACATGCCTATAATTTCAGTACTCAGAAGGCTGAAGAGGATATAGAGTTTGAAGCCATACTGGGCTACATAATGAGTTCAAAGCCAACCTGACAAATGGAGCATAGCAATAGGTATTTCAGAAAGGGAGCTGGGGAGGATGTTCCTAGCTTTCTAGGCTTAAAAGAATAAATCAAACCAAAGATTTAAGAACTGGCAAGCAGTATCATTAAATAGCAATGTTTAAATTTAGACTTGATACTCTGATGCATATTGTTTTTTTAAATCGGTCATGGGACTTGAAGAGGCAGTGAATAATCACAACTGTGTAAAGTGAATTATCTTTGAGGATATACATATTGTAATATGTACCATATATGTGTATATATTCACGGTGTGGAGGCTTCTTGACAGAATCTTACTCTACTTTTAAAATGCAAATAAAACATAAAATAGAGTTTATTCTTGGTATTCTTTCCACTTGTAAATACCCAAGCATATCTAAGTGTTTGTTTTCAGAATCCATTAAACACTTCACAAAGAAAGACACTTGATTTGGTAATAGAAGACTTTAGAAATTGGAGAAGAAAAGGGAGACAAAATCTTTAAAATGAAGTGTCAGGATGTGAAAGTGGTGGTGTATGGAAATACATGTTGTAATGGAAATACATTACAAAATTAGTGTACAACATATAGAAACTTGATGGAATTCTTTCATAAATATATATAATACAATGTTAATTGAAGTTAACTAATTTCATTATTTTCTAAAAACCTAATAATAGAAATAAGATCATTTTCAGCACATGCTATATACATATGCTAAAATATCACAGTGATAATTCACATAATCATTAATATGTATAATTAATGCAGGTTAATGAAAATAAGATTCTTTTTTGGGATAAGTAAGTCTTTGGATGTTTCACACACATACATTTAATATTCTGCAATATTTGAAATGTGGGATATTATCTACATGTTTATAAATTGAGCTTAACAATATATAAATAAATATGAATTACCATTTAAAAATAGCTTTCAAAAACTATTCTTATTACATAAAATCCAGCAATAAAAGAATATTTGTGGGTAGAAAGTTCTAAAGGTCAAGTTTATTAGACAGATAGTAAGTCTATTTTCCATAAATGCTAATTATCTCAGTAGATTCACATCTTTATCACTTTTACTAATATACTGAAAAGTAGCCTTTCAAAAATAATTTAAAATAGTAAGGGAAGAGATTTATTTCAAATAGACAATATAATCTAGATCTTATAACTTGTTTAAAAGAATTTGGGATCTTTAGGTGATCACAGCTCAACCTGTTTCTGAGATGTTGAAGTCTAAGACTATGTTCCATGTATAAACTTTGATGATCTAAATTTATTCTTGGAAAGCTTGTCTTGGATAGAAATGTGACACTAATTGATGTCCTAAAAGTGATCTCAACAGAAGAAAAGGATGATGGTGAGTTATTCACAGACAGAAGATTGATTTTATCATTGTTAAGGAAAACAAGCTTGGGTGATGTGTGCATGAGGACAATAGAAAAGAGCCCATCTCTATGACTTCTAGTAAACCGCAAACCACCCCTTTTACTTCTGTGATTGATGGTGCCCTGTACTGTCTTGATCTCAAGCTGTAGACTATTCATTATGCTGTATATTTTCTGCCCTGACCTTATATTGATGCACACTGTATTTAATAAATCATATTTATCGCACTCTGTTTCAGAACAGGATGTATCGTGCATCTTATCTTAGTCTCATGGTCCAAGTGGGAAATGGAGCATGTGAGGTTTACGAATAGAATTTGACTCGGAGGCAAGTTCGGAAATTTTTATTAGGGAGAAGGGAAAGATACCAAACTCAAGTTGGAATCTCTACCTGAGATGACACAGAGAACAATGGATTCCTGCCCTCTGGTATGGTAGTAAAACGATCCTGTCTATAAAATTAGATCCTATATCTAATTTTAAGTTTCCAAATATAATCTGAAGCCATTTTCAGCTAGTAGTCATTACTGTTTCCCTAGTGCTGAACCTATGTACATATACCCAGGAACAAACATTCCAGTGAAAATAAAGGCTAAATGTTCAGATGCTTTAAAAGAGATTACAAATAGGAGAAGAAACCATCATATGTGTGTTTCTAAACTAGAGATCCTTCTTAAAAGAAAGCAAAATAGATGTTTATCCACATATAATTATATGTTTTCCTTTGAGCCTTGTGAATATTTCCAATATTTCCAGCAGAGCTAACCAGGTCACAGATATCCTAGCAAATACCTAAGGTAGGGGAAGTGAATTAAGACCAGTGTAGGAGGCAGCCAGGTAAACAAGTAAACAATTTCAAATAAAATCAATTTATGGAGCAAACTGTAAACATGAAGCAGTTGGATTCTTCTCAAGTCACTTGGAAAGATCCAGCAATTTCTGGTCACTTTTAGCTATCCATGGTGGCTGTAAAATCAATCAAGTTGAATTTCTTTCATTTCCCCAATGCAGATTTCTCTCCTCCCCGACTCTCTTTCCCATTCTCCCACTCCCTTCTCACAGATTGGGTTTGCCCTGTTCCTTTTCGTGTTCTCAAACTGGAACCAGGGATTTGAGCAAAACAGAGACCCCTTTTTTCCTTCCTTTTGTGAAGGCTTAACTCTATCCTATGGTCTTGGGAGCTGGGAAGGGAGGAGGAGGAAAGGGCAATTCTTACTATTTAACTTTTCCTAATGTTAAGAGTTGATGGCTTATACATTCCCCCCCAAACTTGTTGAAAGATTTCTTTTTCACTTTTCTTTCTCCAGTGCTTTTGTCTTCATTCCTAGGATTTGAATCAAGACAAGTGTTCTGAGTTATACCCCAAAATTATTATTGCCATTATTTAAATTTGGGGCATTACTGAGATTTAAACTTGGGGCTTTTTACTTGGTAGGCACCTATTCTACCACTTGATCAGCATCTCCAATCCCTTTGTTATTATTTTATTTTAGCTGACACATATTATACATAGTACACTTGGATACAGTGTGTATTTGAATGCTTATATGCAAGATGCGATAATCGAATTGGGAATATTGGCAAGTTGTATACTCTACAAAAATAAGAAGACTGAGTAAAGGGGTAGGTTAGGGAGGGAGGGATGAGTGAGGATGTGGAAAGAGTGACAATGATTAAGATATTTTGTATTCATAAACTTCTTTGTGAAATGGCAACTCCTTTGTACAACTACTTAAAGGCAATAATAAAAACATATCAAATATTTATCATGTCTTTGGGTGAAACATTTAAAATTCTCTCTAACAGGATTTTTGAAGTATACAAATTAATTTTAGGCAACTATAGTTAACCTTCTTAGAAAATATTCTGCCTATCTAACTGCTCCTGTACCTATTTACGATTCTCTTTATCTTCTCCTTATTATATTCCCCAAATGACAGTATTCTACTCTGTACTGTTATGAGGTCAATCTTGTTAAGTTTCCACTTGAAAGTGAAAGAATAAAATGTTAATCTTTCTGTGCCTGGATTCACTTAACACAATGTCTTCTAATTTCATCCATTTTGACAGAAATGGCAGTGTTTTGTTCTTTTTTTATGGCTGAATACTTTTCCATTGTTTATATACACTAAATTTTCTTCTCTACCCTCTGTCATTCTTATATTGAACATACAAATGGCAAGTTATTTGCGGTGACAGAGTTGGGTGGACGTTGTTGAGTCTGTCTACACACTGACTTGATCTTGACCCAACCTGGTGAATGCCTGCTTCACCCAGTTCAGACTGCTCTTGGTGGTCTCTCAGCTCATGTTTGGTGTCAAAATGAGGGGCTCCCATATTAAAGGAGCCAAAGTCAGGAATTAGCTAGAATAAGCTAAAGACCTTTGTAATAACTTTATGTGAGATTCCCATCTCCCTTCTAACTTCTGAATTCCACTGCTTTCAACAACTAGAGCCAGGCCTTTTCTTTGAAGGATTGCCTTCAAAGAAAGCTACTAGTGCTTAAAGAAGGACCACAGGACTTTATTTCCCAGAGGAGACTGTTCACTAATAAATTATCCAGGAAAGGAATGTGATGTCCAGTTCTCTTCACTTAGTTTGAAGCCAGTTAAAGTCTTGTTCAGTTCTTTTCATGTATATGTGTATTTAACTACATCTGTATCCCTTTTCCTCCCCAATTTCTTTACTGGCTTCTTCCTCCTGGCAGCACTTTCTCAAGAAGTCACTGGCATTATCACTCAGGGTTTGCTCCTTTGGAATTTGGAATCTCCCTAAGGATGTACACTTGACTGGTTAGATAAGCAGAGAGCTCTGCCACCATTGCCTATCCATCTTTCTTATTTTCTTCTTAGAAAATTTTAAAGCAATGGTTGGCTATGACTATCTACTTTCTTTCCTCTTTTCTTCCTCCCCTCCTCCACCTTGTTTCTTGTTTAATTATCTTTCATTGTTCTGTCTCTCTTACTTCTAGAATAAGCCTTGTACACCATTTCTAGTCTTTCATAGCAAACATGGGAATTTAGAAGAATAACTAACCTGTTTTAGACTCTGGTGGAGTAATTTTCCTTCAATTGTGTCAAATAATTAAACTCTTGGCTGACTTTTTGAGAAGAAGCAACTTGAAGCAGTAGAGAAGAAGTTTTCCCAAAGGTGGACTTGCTCTGAATACCACTGACACCACTTCTTTGAGGACCAAATGTCAGGCTTCCATAGTTATCCAAACTTAGAATTCAAAGACAGAGTTCATTCCTAGAGCTAGCAGTGGAAGCCAATCCAGGGCCATAATGTGCTTTCCTGTCAATATTCGGAACTCTGGAAAGAGCAATAGAAGAAAAGAGAAAAGGGCATTCACTCTTAATGAATGGTAAGTCGAGTGAATGGATAACTTTTATTTGTTGTTTTTGAGCCACAGGATACATCAGGAAGCGGGAACAAGCAACTTGGACAATAGTTTGGTAAGTGTCAGGAAATAATTGGCAGGAGTTGGCTCTCCCCTCCCCCTGTTTTTTTTTGGGGGGGTATATATCATTTTTAAATGAAAATCCTCAGCATCCGGTGGCTCTCCTTTAGCTTATCTATTACCGGGGTAATGATTTTCCATCTGGGCCACAGCAAAGCCAAAGGCCTATTACACAGGCCACATAAAGTTAAAAAAAAAAAAAGACCTTATGAATGGTGTAGGCTCATCCCTGCTTTTGCCAAGCCTTCTCCAGAGAAGACTGCCTGATGCCGACACGTGTTTATTACCCTTAATAATGTTTACATAATTCTTCCTTGAGCTCATTAGAGCTGTCAGATCAAAAGTAAATGTGTTCCTCTCTCTGTTTATCTCCAAAGACTTCGCAGTCAGCCGATGACATCCAGGGCACAGAAAGCAATGGCACCCCGTGCTTTGCAATCACTGCCAAGTTAAACCCTGTGCCCCGCTGGACACGGGAGTCTGACTACTGAGGGAGCATGTATCTATCTTCTCAGCCACTTAGCTCTTAGCCAGTAAGCTACACTTTTCCAACTTGGATGAGCTTGGAACCACCAAGAGCCTGGTAAAAGGCACACTGCTAGGTTCCATTCATCCCCAGAGATTCTGATTCCGTAGGGTGGGGCATTTCTTGTAAGCTCCCAGGGGGATACAGACGGGGTCAAGTGCACGGACCATACCCAGGGCAGCCTGGTTGCAGAGAAGATTTCCATTCCGCCCGTTTGTGGGAGGGTACCCCTTGACAATTTGGGACATCCTCGTATCTATACCATGCATCTGCAACACTGGTGACGCTGGCGGAGCAATGGTGGGGTCCCAGCAGCAGCAGTAACAACAGCAACAATGTGCTACACCAGCAGCCATGAGAGGCAGGCTCAGGCGGAAAACCCTGACAGCCAGCGAGGTTCAGCACGGCTGCTAGGCAGCGTGGAGAAGTGGGACGGGTCCTGGAGACGGTGGGCGGGGCTTAAAGCTCAAGAGGGTGGGGCTTGGCGTCCAAGAGGCGGGGCCTGGCGCCCGGTGGGGCGGGACGCAGCGAGCCGGGTTCCCGCGGTCTGCTCCAGCGGCGACCGCCGGGGCTGAGGTGAGGGCACAACCAGCGGGCGGCGCGCCGAGGACTCGCAGGCAGCCCGCGAAAGGTAAAGCCGGGAGAGCGCGCTGGCGGGTCTTCCTGCCGGGTGGCCGCTGTCCGAGCCCGGTGCGTCCCGGCGAGCCTCAAGCTGCGTCCCGGGCACCCGGGGCATTTGGGTAGTAGTCACCGGGGGGCCGGCCGCGGTGCGGGGGTCCGTGCGTGCGCCGCGCCGGGGCCCCGCGCCGGAGGCCTGGGGGGCTTGCCGTGGAAAGTCGTGGCCATTCCCGGACAGCCGGACTCGGGGACAACTTTGAGCCGCGGCGGTCCCCTTCCAAGTTCCCTTTATTGCCATTGTCTCGGCGCCTCCTGTCAGACCGTCTCCCCGGACTCCAGCTTTGTTCTCCTTAGGCCAAACCTGTGGTCCCCAAGGGTGCGCATCCAGGAGGCGCGGGCAAGTCGCACCTGCCGGCCCGAGCCAGCCAGAGCCAGCCGGGTCCGCCCCCGGCTCCCCGCGGCTCCCG
>NW_012267228.1:26667155-26669156 GCF_000151885.1 Dipodomys ordii | reverse complement strand
GGGCCTAAAGAGGGGGGCAGCGTTATGCTTCACGTGGCAGGAGTTGGAGAAAGTGCTGGAGCGCTAGGCGAAGGACAGAGGAGCCCGGACAGACCCACCTAAGAGATGGGCGCTTGTGTGCGCGCATCGGCCGGAGGCTGGGTGAGAATAGGGGTGAGAAAGAGAGAGAGGGGCACGGGACTGTGTGTGTTGGGTGTGCACTTTCTCCCCTTTCCGGAGATTCTGGAAGAGCTGTGCACGGGATGTCCCCATTGTACCCCAACTCCCAGAGCTGGGGTTAAGGCAAAGGCTGGGGAGAGGGGAGAAGTTGAACCCAGCACTAGAGCTGGCCTTGAAAGCGAACAGGTGACAGCAGAGGTGTGTGTGTTGTGTGTGTGTGTGTGAGAGAGAAAGCGAGCGCTTGTGTGCATGTGTGGTGTGCGTGTGCGCGTGCACAGCAACCAGGGTTGCTCCAGGGCTGGTCCGCCCGCACTGCCTCCTGCGCCCACCCCCTTTCCAGCTTTTGACAGCGGTGTGAGTTTCCTGCCACTCCCCGACCCAGGCTGGCAGGCAAGAGGAGAAGTGGTGGTCTCGAACAGAGCAAACAAAAAGGTGCATTTTGAAGAGCCTCCCAGGGGCGACGCGGCTGAGCGTGTGTGTGTCCAGGGGTGGAGGGGGCGGGGGTGCCTTTCTGCCTGCCTGGGAAAGAAGCTAGGAGCGAGGTGGGGATGAAGATGGGGAGTGGGAGAAAGGCAGGTGAGCCCTAGCGGAGAAGAAAGCTAATGGATGGAGAAGAGAGCTGAGATTTAAAGCATCTGGCCTAATAGGCTGTAGAATTATAAATTGATTTTTTTTCCAAACAAAAAATAAGATACTAGGAAAAGAAAACAAAAGCCTGAAGCTTTTTGGAGAAGGGGGGGCTACAATAAATTAGATCATTTAAGCGAGGTATTTTATCAAGTGATGTGAAAGTAACTAGGACACCTTCTCTGAGGTTTCTCGTTGTCTGTGGGTAATCTCTTTGACACATCTTTCCAACACCTACTCCTGTCAGGAGGAAGTAAAAGGCGTATATACACAAATAAAATGCAGCTAAATGAAGTTTAAATGAAGCTTTGAGCAGGATTAAATGGCTTGTGTAACTGCTGAGTGTTACTAAAGTACTGTCAGGGCTATAAAATAGCCAGACAAAAATAAAGGAAAAAAAATAATTGTAACAAGAAAATGAAGGCTTTTCAAGAACTTCAGTAATGAACACATAACAATTGATGGTATGATGCAGTAATTATTTTCGTATTTACGCCATTAACGATTGTAATTTAACGTTAATGTCCTGGTATTTTATTCCTTCTCATTTGCAGACAAAAGCACATCTGAGACACCATCAGGGAGTAATTTGGTAATATAAAGTCATGAATAGAAAACACTAAACCATGCTCAGAACTCTGACAACATAAAGCGTGAAACAAAATAACCTCATTTGGTGTTTATTATCTGTCTTTATAATTCTGTTTACCATCATTTGCATAAATGAATAGCTAAACTGTATTCTATATCCCGTTTTTAGAAAAAAATACTTGATGCTTATATAGTGGGGGGAAAACCTAAAAGGTAGTCCTTACAACAAATATGTAGAAAACAAAAACTTTATGGGAGAACAATCCTAGAAATAAAAAGAATGCAATTCACCTACTTTAGGCATTTTCATTTTATTTAAATTGGCTCAAGTAGTTATTAATTCTTAAGGTAACTAATAGATGGGTAGGTCCTAAACTTCTCTTTCTAGCTAGTATTAAACCACACCACATTATAGCATAAAGCAATTTGTTATCTTAAAAAGCTCTTTTGTGGTGTTCAAAGTTTTAAATAATAGATTTTCTGAATTTGTGAAGAAAGTAATTTATTGTGGAAGCTCGTTACAAAACTCAACAGAAATTAAGTTGCTAACATTTTAGCACAAACCTTGGTACTCATTTTAAACTTATCATTCAGTATTTTAACCTTAGAATATCTACTAAAGCT
>NW_012267228.1:26663278-26665150 GCF_000151885.1 Dipodomys ordii | reverse complement strand
CCCAGGCCCAGAGTTCAGGCCCACGACCAGACCCCCCACCAAAAAAGAAAGTGAATTCCATAGTATATAAATATATATAGGTTATTATTGACCAAATTAAAATAAACCATTTTTTTTACATATGAGAGAATACTCGTGTTGAGAAATAAGTGCAGTGAAATATAATACATGTGGCATAGGTCAAAACTTCCCAAATAAAGATCCAGAAACACAACAAATCAGAGAGGCTGGATAAATGTGGTCACATTAAACTGAAGAGCTTCTGTATGGCAAAGGACTTAGCTAGCAAGATAAATAGAAAGCCTAGAGATTGGGAGAAGATCTTCATTAGCTATACAACAGACAAGGCCCTCATACCAAAAATATACCTAGAGCTCAAAAAGTTAAACCACCCATAACAAATCCTCAAAGAAGCAACCACCCCATTAATAAGTGGCTAAAGAATTAGAAACTTCACTGGAGAGGAAATAAGAATGGCCAATACCCACATGAAAAAATGTTCAACATCTCTGGCCATAAAAGAAATGCAAATTGGCTGAGTGCCAGTGGCTCATGCATGTAATCCTAGCTACTCGGAGGCTAAGATCTGAGGATCACCATTCAAAGCCAGCCCAGGCAGGAAAGTCTGTGAGACTGTTATCTTCAATAAACTATTCAGAAAACTGGAAGTGGCACTGTGGCTCAAGTCGTAGAGAGCTAGCCTTGAGCTGAAGAGTTGAGGGACAGCACCCAGGCCCAGAGTTCAAGCCTCACAACCAACAAAAAAAAAAGAAAGAAAGAAGAAAACAAAGCAAAGCAAAACTACATTGAGGAAGTGGTGCTGTGGCTCAAGTGGTAGAGTGCTAGCCTTGAGCTAAAGAGCTGAGAGACAGCACCCAGGCCCAGAGTTCAAGCCCCACAACCAACAACAACAAAAAAACTACATTGATATTCTACTTCACCCAGTTAGAATGGCCATTATCAAGAAAACAAATAACAGATGCTGGCAGGGCTGTTGACAAAAGGTAATGCCACTACACTGTTGGTGGGAATGTCAGCTGGTTCAACCACTCTGAAAAGCAGTATTTCAGCATTTAGCTGAGATATGGAACCAAGCCAGATGCCCCTCAGTAGATGAATGGATCAAGAAAATGTGGTATATATACACAATGGAATTCTATATTTCCATCAGAAAGAATGGCATCTCCTCATTCGTGAAGAAATGGAAAGACTTGGATAAAATCATATTAAATGAAGTAAGCTAGACCCCCAAAAATATAGGCTCCATGGTTTCTCTCATTTGAAATAAATAGTATATGTCTATGAATGTCCTAGCAGAAGCTCACAATAGCTCAATAGCTATGTCCATATGACCATATAAAATAATGCTAATTGAAATGAACTCCAAGATATAGAAACAAGAGGTGTTTTTTTTTAATGTACTATGTGAAGTTATTTCTTTTTCTCTCATTTTTCCTTTCCTATTGGTTTATCCCTTGTTGTCACTGCTTTTGATTTTGGTACCCTGTGTCTTGTATGTACATTTACCTGATTTGGGGAAGGAAAGGGGAATAACAAAACGGTGAGACAAAGGATAAAGGGCGAACTAGTGCAACAGCCATTCTCACAAGACCCTATGTTGGAAATGAGCTTTGCAACTTACGGGGAGGGATGTTGGGTAGGGGAAAATGGGAGAAAACAAAGGAGAGGTAACAGAGTTCAACCAACAAGTGTACTCATTACTTATGTAACTGTAACTCCTCTGTACATCACCTTTACAATAGAATAAAATAAAATTTAAAATATATAATAAGGCCGGGTGCTGGTGGCTCATGCCTGTAATCCTAGCTACTCAGGAGGCTGAGATCTGAGAATCGTGGTTCAAAGCCAGCC
>NW_012267228.1:26659105-26660773 GCF_000151885.1 Dipodomys ordii | reverse complement strand
CTTTTTGCTTATGTGGTGCTGAGGAATCGAACCCAGGGCCTCAGGCATGCAAGGCAAGCACTCGCTCTACCACTGAGCCACCTTCCCAGCCCCGAAGAGAGATCTTTTTGATAAGCAACAGAAAATGAAAGAAAAGTATTTGATGAGAACATATTAGCCAATTTTAGAACTACTGTTTGTACCTTCGATCCATTCTCAGTAGCAGGCTACCCTTCTTAGAAAACAGACATTTAACTACACTTTATTTTGTGTGCCTCTCATCTGTTATGCAAAAAGCTTTATTTCTCAAGAGCAGTGATGATGTCAAGGTACCCACACAAACAACATTTGAATTATCTATCATTCGGTGATGTCACTGGATTAAAGCTGGAGAATGATCCAACTTTCCATTTTCTAGAGATAAAGGCATCTTCATCCACAGAAGAGACACTGAACCCCAGTAACTTGTTAATTTGTAAACTCATTTCTTTTCTCTGTCAGTCTTAATTTTTTTCTATACTTCAAGTGGTGGTCCAAGGAAGTTACATTTAATATGTGTCCAGTATTATTTGATCAAAATCACCCCTTCCACCATGCTTGCATTGATCCCATCTGCCCTCCCTCACAGACCCATTTCATGTTTTTCAGCTTATTTATTATGTATGTATATTTTGCGTATTCTGGTTGTATTTGTCCTGTGTTCTCTTCTTCATTCATCTACTTGCCTCATGCTGGCTTTTACCTTTAAACTGCACTGGTTTCCTGATTGATCTAATCCTCTGTTCTCCATTCCCTACATATTTCTTATCTTTCACTATTTTATTTTAAATTTTCATTTTGGCAGTATTAAGGATTTAACTCAGGGTCTGATGCCTGCTAAGTAAGCAAGCACTCTGCAGCTTGACCCAATTTTCTCAGTCCTCTCTTCCACAATTTATTTGTTTTCTGTTTCCTTCTTATCCTTCATATCTTTTTTTTTTTTTTTTGTGGAGTTCAGGGCCTGGGTGCTGTCTTTGAGTGGTCTTTTGCTCAAGGCTAGCATTTTACCATTTTGAGCCATAGTGACATTTCTGGTTTTCTGATGGTTAATCAGAGATAAGCATCTTGTACTCATCTCCTTACTTATGCAACTGTAACCCCTCTGTATATCACCTTTACAATAAAAGAATCTCATGGACTTGCCTGCCCCAGATGGCTTTCCAACCTCTATCTTCAGATCTTAGACTCCTGAGTAGCTAAGATTATGTGAGCCACCAGTGCCTGGCTCACAACTTTCTTATTTTATCACTTTTTGTTGTTTCCATTCTCTGTCCCCTTCTCTTAAGTCCTTTTTTTTTTGGTCGTGGGGCTTGAACTCTGGGCTTGAGTGCTATCCCTGCACTCTTCAGCTCAAGGCAAGCACTCTACCGCTTGAGCCACAGTGCCACTTCCTTAAGTCCTTCTTTTTATTGTCTTTCTGCATTCTTCTCAGAATAAAATCCAACAAAATAGAAAGATCTGTTTGAACTTTTGTCATGTTTGTGCCACTCATATTAAGATTTTATTGAGCACTTTGCAGTTGCTTTTTGTAGTTAGCAGTCTTTTCATTTTTTATTGTGAAAATACTGTACAGAGGGGTTACAATTACATGGGCAAGATAATGAGTACATTTCTTATCAATCATTGTAGCCTCCTCCTTGTTTCCCCTTC